>NW_015506232.1:547653-547923 GCF_001515645.1 Sinocyclocheilus grahami | reverse complement strand
TGGTGTGTGTGGGTGTGTGTGTGTGTGTGTGTGTGTGTGTGTGTGTGTGTGTGTGTGTGTGTGTGTGTGTGTGTGTGTGCGTCTGTGTGTGTGTGTGTGTGTGTGTGTGTGTGTGTCTGTGAGTGTGTGTGTCTGTGAGAGAGTCTGTGTGTGTATGTGTGTGTGTGTGTCTGTGTGTGTGTATGTGTGTGGGTGTGTGTCTGTGTGTGTGTCTGTGTGTGTGTGTCTGTGTGTGTGTGTGTGTGTGTGTGTGTGTGTGTGAGAGACAGA
>NW_015506232.1:535907-540790 GCF_001515645.1 Sinocyclocheilus grahami | reverse complement strand
GTCTGTGTGTGTATGTGTGTGTGTGTGTCTGTGTGTGTGTATGTGTGTGGGTGTGTGTCTGTGTGTGTGTCTGTGTGTGTGTGTCTGTGTGTGTGTCTGTGTGTGTGTGTCTGTGTGTGTGTCTGTGTGTGTGTGTCTGTGTGTGTGTCTGTGTGTGTGTGTCTGTGTGTGTGTCTGTGTGTGTGTGTCTGTGTGTGTGTGTGTGTGTGTGTGTGTGTGTGTGTGAGTGACAGATTCCTGCTTCCAGTCATAAATCCATCGATCTAGCTTTGGTCAAAAAAAGTGATTTATCAAATGTGGTAAATACAATAAATGTTCTGTATGTTTATTTGTATCTTATGTATTGTATTGCTGAGATGCCATGCTTTAATATAGCACAAACTGATCGCTGATCTACAGTATGTAATAATAATTTTGTCTTGTTTTCTCCTGTAGTCTCAGAGAGATCCGGATTATGTGAACATTATGAAGATGTGATTGTGGACCTGGATCAACTTTAATATCAGTTTATTTAATATCTTCCATTGGCCACAAATTCAACACAGAAAAATATTCCATAATTAAGAGATTATTCAAAGCTGTATTCATTAAACAAAATATCCTGGTGAATTAATAAAGAACTTGCATATCTAGAGCTTCGTTGGATCAAGGTGGGGTTGTTGGAGCTGTGTTCCTGGATCTCAAGAAGGCTTTCGACACTGTCAATCATAAAATCTTGCTGGCAAAATTATGCAGTTTTAATTAATAAATAAATACATTGTCCCTGTAATAAATAAATAAATAAATAAATAAATAAATAATATATTACTGGGTAACACTTTAGTTTAGCGACCAATTCCCACTATTTACTAGCTGCTTATTAGCATGCATATTGGCTGTTTATTAGTTTAGTAGTAGTAGTAGTAGTAGAATTATTATTAGTAGTAGTAATAGTACTTGTAAAGCACATATTCTGCATTCCTAATCTTACCCAACACCTAAACTTAACAACTACCTTCCTAACTATTAATAAGCAGCAAATTAGGAGTTTATTGAGGCAAAAGTCATACTTAATGGTTTGTTTATAGTAAGAATTGGACCTTAAAATAAAGTGTGACCTATTACTGTTCTAAAGTTTGGGGTTGGTAAGATTGTTTAATGTTTCTAAAAAATAGTTATTTCTGCTCACCAAGGCTGCATTCATTGATCAAAAATACAGTTAAATACAGTTACATCTCAGCCAAACCTGACCGCTGGGTTAAAGAGCCTGTACGAAGCAGGCAGAGATGTTTCATTTATTTTTATTACTATTTCTTTCTTTGTAATGCGACCTGTTCAGGGGTTTCAAAGCTCAAAGCTATTTATTACAACACCTTCATTTATAACCATCATGGGTTTGATTCCCAGGGAATGCATGAACTAAAAACATTCATATGTTCATCAAAACTGGATGATTTTATGTTCGGTTTGGACACTGAGGCTCTGACCGATTATGAACTAAATGTAAATCTAATAACGTGCATCAAACGTCCTTTGCATTAATGTTACAATAATTCAGTTTGGGCTTTAAGAGTCACTGATGTGTTTTGTGTGTCAAACAGACCCAAACAGAATTATATATTATACAATCCCATTTCTGTGTTAAAACCTGTGTTAACAGATTTAAAATTACTATCACAAATTTTACAGATCCCAATGAGTCTCTATAGAACATGAAGGTATTAATATTACAGTAAACAGTGAGTGATTGTAAACAGAAATGTAATGTAATGCTGATGTAAAGCAGATAAGGATGCGTGCTCACTGAAACCTTGAGTAGATATGAATGTGACAATCAACACTGTAAAAAAGCTTGTACATTTCACATATAAATATAAAGAAATGGCAGGAAATATGTATATATTTCAGAAAAATATGTTTATATTAAATATATTTATATATAATATAAATGATATGAATATAAATATATACATGTACATATTTTCTATATATATATACTGTATGTGTGTGTGTTTATACATAATAAATATACACAGTACACACACAAACCTTTTATTTTGGATGCGATTAATCGTTTGACAGCACTAATATGTATATATATATATATATATATATATATATGAAGAGTTCAGTTAAACTTGAACCTGATAACAGGATTGTTATCAGACTCCTTTAACATCTGAACTCTTTATATATATTTACATTTACATTTAGTCATTTAGCAGACGCTTTTATAAGTGGGTGTGAATATGTGCCTTTCTCTCTGTATATATATATATATATATATATATATATATATATATATATATGAAGAGTTCAGTTAAACTTGAACCTGATAACAGGATTGTTATCAGACTCCTTTAACATCTGAACTCTTCATGCAGATTTACGTTACAAACTTATAGAATTGTACAGTAAGAAAGTTATTTCCTTTAACCAGGAAATTAACGTTCTTAGAATTGACAAGACGGTTGACCCTGAGTGGTCAGCTAAATATCTACAGTGGATCTAAAATATGAATAGTTAATTATAACTAGTTATGGTTAATTATTCATATTTCCCCATGAGCTGATTCGCTACAAGAGTGTTCTAATTGGTTGCTAGGGTGTTACTAAGTGATTACCATGTGTTTTGTGTGGTAGCAGCTTTTCATGATTTGATAAACTTGGTTTAAACTGTATTTGGCATTTAAATAAGTCAGCTATTGTTAGCCAAGATAAACAGTTCAAATGTGCCATAAAATTAAATTTGAACTCTTTAGTCATCACATCAAAGCACAGCAGCTCTGCATGGACCCGCATCAGCTGAGAGTGAGCCGAAGCTCTCTAGAGTCATGAGTCTGATCCTGGGTCAGCCTGACAGAGTCTGAATGACATGCGACTGAGTTCCAGCGGGTTTGGTGAGTGTGGGAACCGGCTCCAGGTGGCCCGCAGGGTTTGTGAGTGACAGCTGGCCGTATTCCTCCAGGAGATCCGGCGCTTCTCATTATCTGCTCTCTGTTTAGTGCCTCCTTCCGTTGAGTCTCCTGAGCTCCGGCCACCTCGCTCTCTCTCTCTGTTCTCTGTTCAGAGGCAGTAATGATGGAGGATGCACAGATGGTTCGGAGCGGGGCTCTGGATCTACCTGTGCGGACAGCTGGTGACGTCCTATTAACACTTAAAGAGAGGTCTGCCACTGTCACCTGAGCACCGGGAGGGCCTTGGCAGCCTGCATCAAAACAGCAATCAGGAAAATGAGAGCGAGAGGAAATATGTGCTATATGCTCTTTCTGCACGCAGTGATTGGACTGCTGGAGCGTCACCGACACAATCATGACTCAAAGTCACCATGAAATTAAGGATCTTTTCTTCTGTATTGTAAATGTAGGGCGGGGTTTGGTTCTGTATTTCAGTTGGTGATTGGATGTTGAGATGAGGGTGTGGCACTCAGAGCTTGAAGGGGCGGAGTTTAACAGCACTAAATGATTGGAGAAGTCCTGCACGTGTAACCAGAGAGAAGACTGATGCTTCACTGGAAGATCGAGTTAATATTTGGATTAAACATAAAACAAACAAAAAAACATACATGGATGAATTGTTTACAATAAGATCTATAAGATACATTTAGAAAGTAGATACTGTGAATTTTCATTTCATGCCAATTTAAAGGAATAGTTCAGCCAGAAATGAGCATGTGCTCATCCTCAGATCACCTCAGATCAGGATGAGTTTGTTTCTTCATCAGGTTTGGAGAAATGTAGCACTGCATCAGTGTCTCAGCAATGGGTGCTCTGTAGTGAATGGGTGCCGTCAGAATGAGAGTCCAAACAGCTGATAAAAACATCACAATAATCCACAGCACTCCAGTCCATCAGTTAACATCTGGAGAAATGAAAAGCAGCGTGTTTGGAATAAACAAATCCATCGTTAAAATGTTTTAACTTCAAACCGTTGTTTCCAGCTAAAATACATTAAGTTCATAATCCATAATAACGCTTCCTCCAGTGAAGAAGTGCATCTGCTGTTGTCTCTCGCATCAGAATCCAGCCTCATATGTGTTTAGAGGTGTTTAAACCCTGCTTGATCTGTGCAGATTTCTCTCCTGATTCACACCAGAACACTGACTCACTGGAGGATACTGTATTTTAGTTAAAAATGTTTTAATGCTGGATTAGTTTCAGCTTTTGTCTTCTCCAGATGTTAACTGATGGACTGGAGTGCTGTGGATTATTGTGATGTTTTTATCAGCTGTTTGGACTCTCATTCTGACGGCACCCATTCACTGCAGAGCATCCATTGCTGAGACACTGATGCAGAGCTACATTTCTCCAAACCTGATGAAGAAACAAACTCATCCTGATCTCAGATGATCTGAAGGTGAACACAGTTTCGTGAACTATTCCTTGAAGTTGCACATATGTAAAAATTAAGATAAAAGAAATAATGTAAAGAACTGCATGAGAAACAAAACCCATCATCATCATGCACATGCAGAAGACACGAGAGAATCGGAGGAAGCACAGGATAGTCACCAGAGGTTTACTAAAAACACATGTTCGATCTCCTGAAGGATCTCAAGCTCTCTAAAGACGTTCCGGACCTCGTCCCGCTCGATGCACTGCTGCTTGTTCATGTACTTCATGGCGTACATCTTCTCCGTGTCCCGCTTCTGCACGATGCACACCTGAAACACACACAGATGAACACGCAATGAGAAAGACGGCACAGGCCACGCTAACGAGAACATATGCATCATCACAGACCCACGTCCTATTAATAACACGCTCGCTTCGACCGGCACAAAATGTCACGGGTCAGAGGCGCTTCACGAGCACAGAATCTGCATTAAAAGCTCATTAAATGATAATCAAAAGTGTGTGCGATGTGAGACAGAGATAAAGGTCAATACACAGTCAGGACTCGGGC
>NW_015506232.1:525596-527575 GCF_001515645.1 Sinocyclocheilus grahami | reverse complement strand
TTCTCCAGACACACTACAGCAAAAGATAGAAATAACTGACTTAAAACCATTTCATCTGCTGAGAATACTAGTGTTGGCCAGCACTATATATATATATGAAGCTTATACACACAGTCAGGTTTAGTCAGTAACTGTCAGTCCAGGCAGGAGTTTCTGTTAAATGCGCAGTTGCCATGTTCAGACATATTTCTGTAATATTGTAAGGAAGGAGACGCGAGCGTGGCCAGAGCAGACACACAGAGGAGGACAGGAATGTGTTCTTACGCAATGAACGCGTGTGAGCTCCAGACGCGTCGCGTTTACTCCGGTGGGCGGGGCTCGGGGCGCTGCGTCCAGCCAATCCCCGCGCCGCTGATCTCCCCCCCCCCTCTCTCTCTCTCTCTCTCACACAACTGCTGGAGTCTCGCAGAAGAAGCGCGAGCGCGGAGGATGAGGAGGATGAGGATGAGGATGGATGCTATACCGTGTCGTCTCGTGCTTTTAGCCCTGTTCTTTGGAGCCAGGATCCAGCACACAGAAGGTACGAGCAGCTGTGTGTGTGTGTGTGTGTGTGTGTGTGTGTGTGTGTGTGTGTGTGTGTGTACGCCGCTCGTCTGGCGCCAGAGGAGGGCTGCTCTTTGTTTGCAAGCAGCTGCAGCCCCAAAGAGTGTTTCTGCAAAGATGGCGCAGGCCAGAGTGCACCAGTGACATCATATAACCGCCGGAGCCGATCTAGATTCCTGTGTTTGCACACGAGCCTCAGACCCGTCACACTGAAGGTGTTTCCACAGCATCCACACCATGACTTAGCGTCAGGTTCACTTCTAAAGGAGCCTTGTCTCAGTTTGGGCTGAAGACTCAATCCAAAAACACCCAGATTATTCAGATACTTGACAAATAAGTAAATAATTTGACAAAAGGTTTTGAGTTGAAATATTTTATTAGCTCGTTAGATGCAAAATAGTTCTTAGCAAGCGACTTTTAGCCAAATAAATGAACAAGTTCAAACAAGATGGACATAATTAGTAATAATATACAGCCATACCATGACTTTACCCAATAAATAACGTGACATGCACTTTTGAGTGCACTTTTTGCACTTTTTGCAAAAAGTGTTTTATGAAATTGAAAACCGAGTCAAAGGCTGAGAATTAGTGTCTGGTTCTGCAGATTTGGTGTGTGCTTCTGCTGTCTGAGTGTCAGCTTTCAGAAACTGTGATTTTGTGTGTAAGCAGTTGAACAAAACTGTAAGAAGCCTCTTAGGATGAAGGGATGAAACTGGAGGACAGAGGAGTATATCATTTACTGCTCACTCCAAAGAACCATCAGGTGCACTTTAGCTGTCTGCCATCATGTTGTGGGAATATTGTTAATTAGGAAATTCTTAATAATCTTAAAGCAAGAAACACTTTGAATCTTCATAAAGTGGCTTGATGATCACAGTGTTGCTCTGAAATATTTACAATTGAAATATGAAGTCAGAGCAGGACGTATTGAACAGCCCATTCTTTGTGTGTGCAAGTGTGTGTCTGTGTGTGCACGTGTGTGTGTGAGTGTGTGTGTGTGTGTGTGTGTGCACACGTGCGTGCGTGCGAGTGTGTCTCTGTGTGTGAGTGTGTGCGCGCGCGTGTGTGTGTGTGTGTGTGTGTGAGTGTGTCTCTGTGTGTGAGTCTCTCTGTGTGTGTGTGTGTGAGAGAGAGAGAGTGTGTGTGTGTGTGTCTGTGTGTCTCTGTGTGTGTGTGTGTGTGTGTGTGTGTGTCTGTGTGTGTGAGAGTGTGAGTGTGTATGTGTGTGAGTGTGTGTGTGAGTCTCTCTGTGTGTGTGTGAGTGTGTGTGTCTCTGTGTGTGAGAGAGAGTGTGTGTGTGTGTGTGTGTGTCTCTCTGTGTGTGAGTCTCTCTGTGTGTGTGTGTGTGTGTGTGTGTGTGTGTGTCTGTGTGTGTGAGTGTGTGTGTGTGTGTGTGTGTGTGAGTGTGGCTCTGTGTGTGTGTGTGTGTGTGTG
>NW_015506232.1:516230-517333 GCF_001515645.1 Sinocyclocheilus grahami | reverse complement strand
AGAGAGAGAGTGTGTGTGTGTGTGTCTCTGTGTCTCTGTGTGTGTGTGTGTGTGTGTGTGTGTGTCTGTGTGTGTGAGAGTGTGAGTGTGTATGTGTGTGAGTGTGTGTGTGAGTCTCTCTGTGTGTGTGTGAGTGTGTGTGTCTCTGTGTGTGAGAGAGAGTGTGTGTGTGTGTGTGTGTGTCTCTCTGTGTGTGAGTCTCTCTGTGTGTGTGTGTGTGTGAGTGTGTGTGTGAGTCTCTGTGTGTGAGTCTCTCTGTGTGTGTGTGTGTGTGAGTGTGTGTGTATAGTGTGTGTGAGTGTGTGTATAGTGTGTGTGTGTGTGAGTGTGTGTATAGTGTGTGTGAGTGTGTGTATAGTGTGTGTGTGTGTGAGTGTGTGTATAGTGTGTGTGAGTGTGTGTATAGTGTGTGTGTGTGTGAGTGTGTGTATAGTGTGTGTGTGTGTGAGTGTGTGTATAGTGTGTGTGTGTGTGAGTGTGTGTATAGTGTGTGTGTGAGTGTGTGTATAGTGTGTGTTTGGAGGATTCACGTGTGATTAATGCTGGAGATGTTTACGGTCTGATTGTGTTTGTGCTTATCAGTTGTTATGATCATAAGCTCGTCAGGACACACACACACCTCGAGGTGTTATATCTTCAGTGAAACGGGCCTAAGGAGCTGTTAAAGTGCTCTCACAAGCAGAGGATATCGTGAAGTGTTGGTGAATCAGTTGTTGTGACTCCTCTGGAAGCTAAAGCTAAAGCTAGCGCTACTCAGACTGTGTTGCTCTCGCCCAATAATCACCAGATTGACGGACTGCTCGATAAATGAGTCAAATAAACAGCTTTTTATTCGCTGTTTAGCGTTTACCCGTTAAAGAAGTTATTTTTCGTATTTGGTCTCACTTATTAAACAAATAATACGCCATATACGGTGTTTTATTACGTTTATAACGTCAGCTAGCTGGATCGGGCTAACAGTCCAGATAACTGTTACAGCTCAACTTTAATGTGTTTTTATTCTCGTTTGTCGTCTAAAAGTGTTTCGTCCCCTCGCTTGACTGCTGTGCTAGCTGCTGGCTTGTTTACACTAGTTCTGCTTAGTCTGAAAACCCAACGAATCC
>NW_015506232.1:514071-515434 GCF_001515645.1 Sinocyclocheilus grahami | reverse complement strand
GTGTGTGTGTGTAGACTGAAGAATGTAGACTGTGGCTGTCACATTAGGACAACACGCTTTCTCTCTCTCTCTCTGGGTATGGCATGGTATTGCCGTTTGCAGCACAGTGCATATTTGTATTAGTATTTTTAAATGTGCCTGTGATGCCCTGATGGCTTGTTCTGCTTCTCAGTCTTTCATCACAAGCACCTTTAGATGGGACTGACTGCAGGTTTGAGCATGCCAGGCTGTCTGTGGCACAGTTGTTGTCACATGCATGTATGGACCGGCGGCTTGAGTTCGAGTCTCCTTCAGTAAGTCATGGATGTGGCTTTATTGGCACCGTATGAATCATGAATGTCAGGAGAGCAGTCATGCTTAAAGTCAACATCTAATGGCGTTTGCAATCCATTATGTGGTTACTAGATGCATATCAACGACTATTCCTCGTTTCTTGTTCTCTGTAAATGCATGCATTGTAAAAGGCAGCTTGAATGCATCGGTGGAATCGAGTGGAGTCTGCATTTGTGGCATGATGTTGATTACCACAAAAAGAACTGACGACTTCTGCACTTGTTGAAAAAAGGCCCATCCGCAACAAGAACGTTAACTAAAGATAAGTGGTGCGTTCGAGTTCTGCTGGGAAGTTAGTATTCACGAGTTGATAATTGTAGAGCGTCAGGTGTGTTCATGTCACTTTGGTCGGAGTAAGAAGGCAATGCACTTTTTCTACAAAAATTCGACAAGATTTTTAAACTATTTCTACAAAATGATGAGTAAAGAATGTGCCCCTTTTGCTTTATCTTTAGTTTTTTATTTATAACGGTGCTGTAAATTGAATCGGTATGTATCGTAATTGTACAATATTATGCAACTTAGTTATTATAAATGACAAAAAATATATATTTTCATTAATTTCTACAAATTTACCATCAATACGGACGCTGCATCCATTGCATCTGACATGTTTTCTCACTGACACGCACACGAGTTTTCCTCTCATAGTTCATGTGCGATCAACTTGACTTTAAAGCACCAAATATTAATTCTATTAGAATTCACGCCAGCAGTTTTTATTGTTCTGTTTCTTCTTCTTCAGTTTGGCTCCGGATGCATGACTAATATATAATGAGGCCTCCTCTGCGGATTGATCCAGAGACGCTGATTTAAAGCCCAGTGCAGAGGCTCATATTTAGAGCGGGCATCTGATGCGTGCTCATACAATAATGTTGCCTTTGGGACGGGAATCTGAAGTGTTTCTGTGACCCCACACCGCCTGTTGTCCCGGCTTAAAGAACCAGAACTCATTTGAGAAGTTGCATTAGTGCCAGCGGTGAGTGCCTTGCTTTTGGCAGAAGCAGTATTTTGCAGCGATGGTGGCTTT
>NW_015506232.1:498864-514061 GCF_001515645.1 Sinocyclocheilus grahami | reverse complement strand
CTGTTTTATTAAAGCACTGCACTACTGACACCGTTATGAAGAAGCGTAAGAGCTGTTCTCATGCGGTGCATTTGTTGTCTGTATTTACTGAAGTGATTTGGGTTAAGTGCCCTCCTCGGGTTCCCGTGTTTGAGCATCTCAAGTCATTACTTCAAGAGTCGGCTCTGACTTTCAAAACACGCTTCCTTTGGGACGAAACGGAGGCCTTGTCGAGCTCTTCCCCATCTGATGTTTTTGTGCCGGTGAAGCGCTGGAATCCAGTCGGGTTTACGGCGTTCTCCTCCTCCCTCCTGCAGCTCACTTTGGAGACGCTGCGTGTCCAGTCGGCAGGTTTATGATCCCTGCGTACCTCCGAGGAGCGCCGGGTATTTATAAAGAACGGTCCGTCAAGTGCTCTGACACACTAGCAATTAGCAGAGCCTCGGGCAGAGAGAAATCTGCCAGGAAAGTTGGTGTTTAAGCGTCGTCTTTGGTGTTTTACTGGCCGTTCTCTCTGAAGGCTTATTAGCGCATCAGCATCTGTCGGGTTTTGGAGTGTCCTAGAAAAGCTGTCTCGGGCTAACACTCACTCAGACTGCTCCTCGACAGGCCGCGGTCAAGATGTCTCGGGGAAACGGAGGAAGACGTTCCTCTGTGATCGCCAGCCGCTCAGAACTGGGTCACTGTCAGTAAATACAACAGTTTGGTCCGATTTGGCATCTTATAAACAGTGCTGGGCAGAGTCATGCTAAAGTAATTGTCATCTTTCTTGTGTACATGCATCAGACTCTTCACTATTCTTATAATATCTGCCTTTTTCCTATGCCCCATGATGCTTAGCTTTTGCACAAATTAGGAGAGTAACGTCCATTAAACTGTAAACAATCAGTGAAAGATTTGCACTGTGAATGCAATAAGTATTTTCAAAAGCTGAACACAGAAGTGAAAGATTATTACTTTTTAAAAGCATCCGTGTGAAAACAAACCTGGAAAGAGACGTGAGGATTTGAGGAGAAAACCAGAGATTCTTACTGCGTTGAGTGAAATATTCATGTGATAAATCATAAAATAAATGCTGCTCTCTTGAACTTTGTTCATCTGTGAATCCTGAAAAATAAAATGCATCACGTTTTCCACAGAAATATTGTGCAGCACGACTGTGTTCAACATTGATAATAATCAGAAATGTTTGTTGAGCAGCAGATCAGCATATTATACTGATTTCTGAAGATCATGTGACACTGAAGACTGGAGGAATGATGCTGAAAATACAGCTGCTCATCACAGAAATACATTACAGTTTAACAGAGATTCACATAGAAAACAGATGTGCTACATTCTAATAATATTTCACTCTTTTACTGTATTTGTAATCAAATGCAGCCTTGGTGAGCAGAGATGTCTTTTAGAGACATTAATTGCTCTTACAGACCCCAAACTGTTGAATAAAGTGTATTGAGACAGATGCTGTTGTTCTTCAGAAATGACCGGAAATCATATGACTCATGCAGTAAATATTCAGTATTTCTCCTGAAGTCATACAGTGGCTTTATGTGAGGAAAAGACTGAAATGAAAGTCATTATTCTGCTGAAAAGCTTCCCGTTTCACCGCAGCTCACAAATCTCACACTCTTATTCATGATTGGTCAAGAGATGCGCCACAACCAGTTGAGTTTGAGTCACTGGCATCAAAACTGGTAAATAACCACTTTAACTATTGTTTTGCTCCCAACACAAAGCAATCATACAACATCAGAAGATTTGGAATATGGTGCTTTATTTGTCTTTTATATTTGGCTCAACAGCACGCATCCTCATTTACTTCAACACTGTCACATTCATTTGAAAAGATAAACACTGAACAGTGTTTTTAAATACTGACTTTCAGAATCTGTCTTACATTTGTAATGACATGAGAAAACGACGGCCGGATTTTCTTTCTCGGGTTAACTAACCAATTTAAATGGCCCAAACGAGTCTGTATCTGTGAAAGAGAACGAGTGTCCATCCGGTGAGCTCCAGGATCTGATGTTTTTGTGCCGGTGAAGCGCTGGAATCCAGTCGGGTTTACGGCGTTCTCCTCCTCCCTCCTGCAGCTCACTTTGGAGACGCTGCGTGTCCAGTCGGCAGGTTTATGATCCCTGCGTACCTCCGAGGAGCGCCGGGTATTTATAAAGAACGGTCCGTCATGTGCTCTGACACACTAGCAATTAGCAGAGCCTCGGGCAGAGAGAAATCTGCCAGGAAAGTTGGTGTTTAAGCGTCGTCTTTGGTGTTTTACTGGCCGTTCTCTCTGAAGGCTTATTAGCGCATCAGCATCTGTCGGGTTTTGGAGTGTCCTAGAAAAGCTGTCTCGGGCTAACACTCACTCAGACTGCTCCTCGACAGGCCGCGGTCAAGACGTCTCGGGGAAACGGAGGAAGACGTTCCTCTGTGATCGCCAGCCGCTCAGAACTGGGTCACTGTCAGTAAATACAACAGTTTGGTCCGATTTGGCATCTTATAAACAGTGCTGGGCAGAGTCATGCTAAAGTAATTGTCATCTTTCTTGTGTACATGCATGAGACTCTTCACTATTCTTATAATATCTGCCTTTTTCCTATGCCCCATGATGCTTAGCTTTTGCACAAATTAGGAGAGTAACGTCCATTAAACTGTAAACAATCAGTGAAAGATTTGCACTGTGAATGCAATAAGTATTTTCAAAAGCTGAACACAATGAGGGTTCATTAGTGCTAATAGTGACCAGAAGTGAAAGATTATTACTTTTTAAAAGCATCCGTGTGAAAACAAACCTGGAAAGAGACGTGAGGATTTGAGGAGAAAACCAGAGATTCTTACTGCGTTGAGTGAAATATTCATGTGATAAATCATAAATCAAACCACAAATGAGCAGTATATGTTGTCTTTATTCATGTTGTTACAGTGAAATACAAATAAAAATGAAAGTGCTCAGGAGGAAAAGATGCAGCGACTGAAAAAAGATCTTTAGATATTCTTGTTAAATCATGTCATAGTAAAATACCAAGCGTGATGTTATTCTCCTGACATCTGAAACAGAACATGAAGGAAAGGTACAGCTCATTCAGTCAAACTGACTATTTGTAGCACAACCTCGTGATCTGAAATGACTGGGTTTGGTCTTTTTGAGTGGAACACCCCCAAACACAGTCTAAAACACAGTAGACTCGTTAGGAAAATGGTGGATACTTTGCTAATGACATGTCAGTTCATTATATATGGCATCTGTGTCAGAGTTGTCTGTTTCTTCACAAAATGCATCTTTTAAATAAACCAGATAATGTATTGATAAAGAGGACTTGTTCCTCCATCTCTCTGTTGCTCAGTGAGGAGGTTTTCTTTGTTTAGCTGTTTCTCATCGGAGTTTGGTCTAACCTACTGCAGCCTGCGTCAAACATGCATGCTCAGAAAGACTCGCACTATTGGGAAACGCACGCTTGCATCTGCCTGTGTTCGTTTATAGTGTGCATTTGTGTCGCCAACTTTCAGCAACCTTCTTCCCTGAAGCATTTCTCCCCAATTATTTGTCCCACTTGGATTTAAAAAAAGGACAGATCACCTGAAAATGACCTTTCTGTCATCATTTACTCACTCTCACGTCATTTCTTCATCTGTTGAACATAAAAGAAGATATTTTGAGGAATGTTGGGAACCAAACAGTTGACGGTAGCCATTGACTTTCATAGTAACACAAAGAGAGCTCATGAAAGCCTCTCTTTTTGTCTCTGACGTCACTGATTCCTGTACGTTAAGCTCATTGAGATGAACAGAAATGCTCATAATTAACAATTAGAGTCACTCAAACAGATAGATGTAGTTCTGTTTGGTGCTGCTAATTGTTCAGAAATGTGTATTGCACAGCGTTGCATATGTTTGTTAATTAACTAACGCTTTCTGCTAATAATATTCTAGCATTTTCAGCTCGGTTTAACACGTTTTACCATACTCGCATCCATTGTCCGTGTGAACCTACTATAAAATGCAAGTGTGTTTTTGTGATTTGGGTGTGAATGAACGCATATGGGAGAGCCGTCAGGGCCTTCCTTACCAAGAGTGTGATTTTTTATCATGTTCAGACAAAGACACGTATAGCAGAAGGCATTGTGGGGGAGGTGGAGGTTGACGGGGTCCATCTGAGAACCTCACACCCAAATCTACATCTGTGGAGGACAAAAGCCTGGCAGTAATGGGCGGATAGGGGTTAGGGGCGAGCGCTGACCTATGGAGATGACTCTGGGCTCCTGTGCACTGCTGGATCGGACTGAAGGGGGAAGGGTGCGTCTCAAACGCTAGCTCTCTGTGTGTGACGCTCGTACGGGGATCGTGGTTGCCAAGAAACGCGGCGTAATTAATTCTGACGCACGCGGAAGGTGAGCGTGACGAGCTGTGCGGAGAGGCTTTCTCTGATGAAGAACCCACGTGATGCAAAGCTGGCTTTCCTCTGTTAAATCACTCCATCCGGCTCTGGAGCGCTTCATTTGTGCCGTTTGGAGTCTGGGCACACTGTTAGCTAAGGCTAGACTCACAGCACTTACAACCTTCACTTTAAAGGCAGGTCTATGAGCTGTCCTAGATGTAGAGCGGCACGATTCTGGATAAATTGAGAATCATGATTTTTTTTGGTCTCAAATAGAGATCACGATTCTCCCACGATCCTGAACTAAAAAAATTATGTGTGACAAAATATTAATTGCGGCAGTCTATTTAAAAGTGTTTGATTAATTTGAATAAATTATTAAACGTTTTAATATATTGGTATTTAAAATATATATTTTTAATACACCAATTTGTAATATTAAAATTATGAAAAAGTGGTTTGAATGAATGATTCAATGACTCACTCATAAATACTTCACTTGTTTCATTACTGGGTGAATCAGTGTTTTTGAACGAATCTCTTGAATGATTCAATGACAAATACATTTTTTAACAGTCACTTGTTGCCACCTAGTGGAGAAACAATGTAATCGACAAGTTATTTGAAGTGCCAATTACTTTCAAAAGATGACTTGTTCTACTGTGATCGCTACCATAGACATATAAATGTTTATACTCAAATATAAATACTCATCCTACACTACATCGGATGCCTTCTATACTGAGAACGCCCCGCCCTCTTATGCTCCCTGCTACTGATTGGCTAGTTGCAGATCATGGGCTGTATCCCAAATCAGCCCTTTTATCCTCATTTAGAGGATGACCGATAGTAGATTTTACCGATAACTAGGTTGGATCGCACTGGCCGATACCGATTAATCAACCGATAGTTTTGAAAAACAAAGTGATAGTTTAGGAAACAAATCAAAGAAAAAAATAAACAAATTCTACTGTTCCTAATATTCTGTATGTTGCTCAAAAACAAAATATATTGTGTTCAGCGGAAAAAAGTTTGTTTTTTTTACTCAGTCATTTAAAAATAACACATTTTAGAGCTGTAAAGACAATACCATGATACCGTGATATTTTTGCTTAAGGTTATCATACCGTCAAAATCTTATACCGGCCCATGCCTAGTCAACAACTAGACTTTATTGTTATTGCGAGCTCTGTTGAAATCACGGTCATCGGGACAGACCCTGAACTTTTGTGTCTTGTGTTGATTTCAGTCTGGTCTGCAGCTTCATTGCGTGTTTATTTGCACAAAGTCTGCTCTGGTGTTTAGCCTACAACAGTCTGTCTTCATAACCGGCTTTGAAATACTGAGATGGATTATGAGCCCTGGAGAAACAGCTGTGCTCTGTACCTGCGTGAGTGTTTCGCCATCAGTTATAACCAAATAATAACAGCAAAATAATCAGTCTTAACTTGCACGGCAGAATTAATATGAGCAATATTACCATGTCATGCTGGTGTTTGGACTTGTACCATGTAAATATGGTGGTTTGTGGACATATACCACAGTAATACCATAGTATTCTTTCAGTTCTTTGGACTGCACACACGCAGCATGGTAATCAGTCACTCATTACTGTGGTGAATATCAAAGTAGTTCAGACGAGAGTTTCATGTTTGTTTATTAGTGACTTTAACAAGTGTTTGGTCCATTTAAAATAGCATAACATTTAATGTAACATAAAAATGAAATGCATTGGGTAAATGTTATCTTCATATTGTGCACGATTCATCAGAGTACTGAGTCATGGGGAAAAAAACCCCCAAGATATCATAGGCATGAGTTAAGAATTTGTTCCCATGATTACTCATTTGTTCTTTTGTTTTAGTTAAATTGAAACAGATCTCTAATTTGTGACCACAAAACCCTTTTTTGTGTGCATGTGTCATGTGTGAGGCTCAGTGTGAGTATTTACTCCAGTACTATCCAGTTTAATGAAACATGCCCCATTACGGATGTAAAATGGATGCTGTTTGATTCTGACATTCACATTGGGTCTGTTTTCCCAGTTTGGTAGAGTCTTGGCTCAGATTCTGTTTTTGAGCCTAATCAAGTGAGATTTGTTGTTGGGAATGCTAACCAACCCACCCAACCACTTTACCAATTTACATCCAGATGAAGATTAATTAGCTTGGCTCTGAAAGCTCGACATGCTCTTCAATCGATCCCCTGTCTGCCGTTCAGAGAACTAAAGGGACGGTGAACAAACAGTACACAGATTCATTGAACTCTCGGCTGCGTGCTTGGATTACACCGATGAATTGCCTTGGCGGCTGAGATCATGCAGGATCTTTGTGCCGAAAAGACATTGAACAGCACTTGGCTTTCAATGCCAGATCATTCAATTACTGCATTAGAGGTTGAAGCCAGAGGCTCCAAAGAGGTGAAATCCAATTGCCATTGATTCTCGAAATCAGTATCATTGTATTGAGTTTTTTTCTTTCTTTCGTGCTTTGTGTTTGGCATTAGATGAAACTGCTTCCATCCTTTTGATTTCTGAGACTGAAATCCTGCAGACATTTGAGTCGCCCATTCCCGTGCATTTATAAATGGCTTATGTGGTCTTAATCAGATTGAATTGGGTTTATTGAAAGCATTATTGAGTTGAGTGACTCAAAACTGCGTGCTTTTCATGAACGGCAAAGTAATGAAATTATTTGTTTTATTCCATAATGTAATTAAAGTATTCCTCTCAGACTGTTTCAGCGGGCGTCATTAAAGGGCTCATGAAATGGAGAATCAAAATGTTCTTGTTGTTTAGACATACGAGAGGTTATTCCACAATAGAAAAAAAACATACTGAAAGTTTCAGAACTCAAACTAACTTGCACTAAAATATGCATTCTTCTTTTCTACTCTTCTGAAATGGCCGGATTTGAAATCAGGAGAATGGTGACGTCACGATTTCCCCTCGACGTGCCCTTAACATGCGTCATCGCTGTGTGTGATCAAGCAAGCGTGTTCTGATTAACTCATGTCTGTCCATCAGTCACTAGAGCCATGCTGCTGTTACCTAAAGAAAGTCTTTACTTTAAAAAAAACTTTGGTAACTTTATGAACTAACCTGGGCAGCTATTATAGTAAAAATGCAGTAAAAGTTTGCGTGAGAGTTCCATATGTCATGCTCATTTCATATGCAAAGATGTTAGCCAATCACATCAGTTGGTGTTTCCATTGAACGCCCCTTTCTACAGAGGGCTAAAATCAGGCGAGAAAATGACCATTTATATCTAAATTATGATAAAAAAGCCATACTAAGCTTATAATTGCACCTCAGGAAACATTGTGAAATAATTAAAAAAATGCATTTCATGACCCCTTTAAATATTTCAAGAGTGTTGTGAGCTTCTCTTCTAGGAATGCGTTTCATTTTTCTGCAGGACGCTGAAGAGAATATCTTGCAGAATGTTTCTGTCCGCTCAATGAAAGTCAGTTTGGACCCCATTGACTTTCACTGACTGAACAATAATACCTTTTGTGTTTCATAAGAAAGTCAGGTCATTGATATTGGTTTTAAGTTGGACTGAGGCATTATGCTAAAGATTTCATTTGGCGTGAACTATCCCTTTAAGGCAAAATAAAGAGAAGAAATGCATAAGTCTGAATCAGAAGCTGTGTTCTGACTGACGTGTTCATGTGAGTGATGAATATCGTTCGTGACTCCAGTAGGAGAATGTGAGCTGACAGCTGAGCATCGTCCCATGGCAAGATCCTTCATCCACACAGAGAACCAAAGCCTCCCAGCTTTGATGTTTTCACGTTGAGTCCAGCGTTGGGCAGCTGTTGCTCGTGTGGTTCTCAGTAGGGCTGGGCGATATGGCCAAAACAGTTATCATGATTTTTTGAATAAAAAAAATGATGAAATCGATAATTATCACAATAAATGTCAAATTTGTCTTTCTTTCAAGGTTAAAGGCAGATATTTGCTCCAATGTGAAAGTTGTAAAAACCAGATGTTTAATTGTGGTTTTAAACTATTCTTTATGGTCAGAACACGACAAACACTTCGTTTTTTGAATTCTTGACACTTTTCCAGTCATCAACAAAATAAATATCTTAATAGAAAAAACTACTTTCTTGGTTCTGCACGTTCTAATGAGTAATATTGTTTCAAATGAAGACACAGGTTTGTGCTGCCTGATAATATTAATAATAATGTAACACTTTTCTATTAGAAATACACATTTGCTAGTAGCTTGAGTTAGGATGCAGATGTAGATTTATGCTCGTTATCAAAATCAGTAATATCTGTAAAAATTGTAGCAACCTCATTTTTATATGGTGAAATTTTATTATTCTGACTGAGGGTTTTTTTAATTAACCATTGGTCCTCCATAGTAGCATATATTTAGATCATGATAATCACAGTTAAAACCACAAAATAATATAGCAGCTCAATACCATGGTAAAAATGCAATATGGTTTCTAGTAGGGGTGCAACGGTTCGGTACGTATCACGGTTTTAGGGTTTCGGTATCACGACAAACACTTCGTTTTTTGAATTCTTGACACTTTTCCAGTCATCAACAAAATAAATATCTTAATAGAAAAAACTACTTTCTTGGTTCTGCACGTTCTAATGAGTAATATTGTTTCAAATGAAGACACAGGTTTGTGCTGCCTGATAATATTAATAATAATGTAACACTTTTCTATTAGAAATACACATTTGCTAGTAGCTTGAGTTAGGATGCAGATGTAGATTTATGCTCGTTATCAAAATCAGTAATATCTGTAAAAATTGTAGCAACCTCATTTTTATATGGTGAAATTTTATTATTCTGACTGTTTGAGGGTTTTTTTAATTAACCATTGGTCCTCCATAGTAGCATATATTTAGATCATGATAATCACAGTTAAAACCACAAAATAATATAGCAGCTCAATACCATGGTAAAAATGCAATATGGTTTCTAGTAGGGGTGCAACGGTTCGGTACATATCACGGTTTTAGGGTTTCGGTACGGTTCGGTATGTGTATGTATGTTTCAGGAAAAAATGGCTACTGTCAAATTTAAAGAAAAAATACTTATTTATTGGGTAACAAACACCTGACACACCTGTCACAAGTCTTTACAAAAATAAAATCCTAAGCATTTTTTTAACCCTGCAAAAATCAACATTGTAACTTAAGAGTGCTTGCATTATTATACTACACGCATCAACATACAGTGCTTTTCAAAATCAACATAAAATATCTCAGAACACTGTCACTCTTTTATATTCTATGCCACTATCTTCAAGTTTTTGCGAGAAGATCAGTTTGTTAACACTTTCTGTTGCAAGTCGAGATCTGCTTGCGGAGACGATGTCTCCTGCAGTGCACAACACGCTCTCGCTTGGCACTGATGTTGCAGAGACACAAAGGTATTGTTTAGCAACATGAGGATACTTGATCTCATGCAACTTCCACCACACAAGTGGATCTGCATCTGTCTCAATGCAGTCTTCTGCCTTGTAGGACATCACTTCCTCCTCTATGATATTGGTAAAAGTCTTCGTCTCTTTGTCGTTGAAGCACAAGGCTGCATCCAAGTAAGGCAGAGACTTAAACCTTGGATCAAGGAATGATGCTCTGTTGAGATACTCCTGAAGGTTAGGATCTGTGTGTCTGCTTTCTAAGTCCTGAGTGATGGCTGCCTTGGCATCTTTTATGGTTGGACCGTCGTCATCTACAGGCTGCATGGATTTTAGTATCATTGTCTTCAGAGGGTGGACCATTGACAGAGAGGGAGTTGTTTCAGTGCTCAAGAGTGTGGTGCTTGTCTTGAGGGGTTTAAGCAGATGAATTATTTCCTCTGCTAGTTTCAGTTCACTGTCAGACAACACTGCAATGTCCTTGACATTCTTCTTAACATTTTTGTCCATCAGAGCAGAGTAGATAGCAGGCTGCTGCTCCAGATATCTATCCATCATGTCACAAATGGTATTCCATGGAGTTGTGGAGTCATGTATTAATTTGTGAACGGGTATATTTAGCATCTCCTGCTTGACTTTTAGGGCATGAGCAGCTGTTGTGCTTTTATGGAAAAATGTTACAACTTTTCTGATCTTCCTCAACAGATGGCTTATCTGATTAAGTGCTACTGCCTTCTTGGCTGCAAGATTGAGAATGTGTGCAAAACATCCTATTTGTGGCCCTAGTCCAGCTGCTTCTTTTATGGCATTCACCATGTTCTGTGCATTATCTGTGGTGACTGGAATGGTGATGTCAGGTCTGAGGTCATCAGTGCATCAGCCAAATGGCTACTTGTGTGGCTTTCAAAAAGGGGGCATGTTTGTAAGACAGAGCTTTCCATTTTCCAATCCAGAATGTAATGTGCTGTCACTGTTAAGTAACTTTCAGTTGCCCTGGAGGTCCAACTATCAGTTGTCAGAGCTAAATATTGTGCGTTTGCAAGTTTGTTCTCAATTTTGCCCCGTGTTTCATCATACAGTTCAGGAATAACCTGGCTGCTGAAGTGGGTACGCGAAGGGATTTCATAAGGCGGCTCGAGCATCTTAATCATATGCTGAAATCCCACATTGTCAACAACGGAGTAGAGCTGCATGTCTTTGGCGATAAAAAACACCCAGCGCATTCGTTATTTTTCTGTGTCCGAATTAGCAGTGAGTGCTTATTGAAACTCTGAAGGCAATGTGTGCTGTTTCGGTCTCACCTGCGCTCAAGCGCCGTCAACACCCGGGTGATGAATGCGTATTAGATGTACTGCCTTGGGCATACGGCACTCGCATCAAATTTTATACACAGTGACCGTTTTGTCCACATTTTTGTGACCATCGCTGCTGTAGTGTATTGGAAACCCAAAATGTTCCCAGACAGCAGTCTTGTATGAAGCTGGCTGTGGCTCTATTAGCGGCTTGTCTCCTTCGCTTGCCATGATGAACTGTCCGCAACACACCAACCAACACGTGAGGAACGGTGATGTCCGCAACAGATTTACATACTAAGAGTTGATTCTCTCACGTGAAAGGCATGCGGAGCGTATTCAGAACCATGCATTAGTGGAACTGTGTTTTATGCGTTGTTTTTCTTCACCAAACCATATTATATATGCGTCATCAGATTAACCGCGGTGCACACGCGTGCCGAACCGTGGGAGGAAAATGGTACGGTTCGATTTTTTACCGAGAACCGTTGCACCCCTAGTTTCTAGGTATTTGTATGAAAAGCAGTAGTCTAAATACATTTAGTATAAATGCTGTAGCTTAATCACAAAAAAAATTATGTATTGATATAAAAGTATTACTCCTCCTTCAATAATTTTAATACATGTCTACATTAATAATATCCTAAAATATGCCACGCTTCAAATGACTAGCGCTCTTTCGTTTTGCTTTTGCCACATAAACATTTTATCGAACATTTATCAAACTCTTGTTATCGTTTATCGCCCAGCCCTAGTTCTCAGTAATGAAGGAGTTCCGGCTGAAGCGTCAGGAACGGCTGCACTGCGAGCCGTGATGGAGAAATAACCGTGTTAGATTGTGAGATGCAAACACACACTCGTTTGTTTCAGTCCTGCGGCGTTGATCAGGCTTTGCGCCGCGCACCTCTAATGACTCTCTTAAGCTCAAAGCATCACACTGCTGAAGTGAGAAGGGAACTCTGATGTCTTTGGAGAAATATTTATCAAACGAGTTCACTATCGGCTTTGCTGTTTTTACTGAATCATTGTAAGGAGTATTAAAATACTGGTTTGAATCAGTATAATGAATCCTTCACTGATTAAACTGAATCAGTCAGAGCGGCTCCTGAAGTTCTTCTTCGAGTTCTTCGTTTTGAAGGTTCAGTAAACAGTTTCATTGGGCTGTGAACCAACCAGAGATTGAAATTGAAATGGCTTTTTTTAAGGTTCTGATTGAACTCCTAAATTTGAAGTAGAAACCTAGGCCTATATGCAGAAGTGCATCAAAGAAACATTGCAAGAAATTTAAATTAATGAGATGGAATTTGAATTAATTAAACTATGGGAAGTTGAATTGTAAATTGTGAACAAATTGGTACATACACTACCGTTCAAACAATAGAGGTCATTAAGATTTTTTTTATGTTTCTGAGAGAAGTCCTTTCTGCTCGCCAAGGTTGCTTTGTAAATTAAAATACAGCAAAAACAGTAAAACAGTGCAATTTAAAGTAGCTGTAGAATTGAGATTTTTTTTAAGTTAACTGAATTCCTGAATTTGAAGAAGCAAACTATATGCAGCATTGCATGAAAGAAGCATTGTAAGAAAGTAATGCACTGGAGTAATAATGCTCTGGAGTGCGCCGGAGGAGTAGTAATGTGCTGGAGGAGTAATGTGCTTGAGTAATACTCGCTGCACATTCAGTTAATCCCAGGATGAGTTTGGCTGCAGGTTTTGTTTTGGTGGTGTGAATCATTGTCTCAGGGCAGCGCCCATCTCAGTTTGCTGGCCCTTCCCAAAATAGCCCTGTCTTTGGAGCACCGGCGTCCTCCAGCAGATTGAGAGCAAACACTGAGTCAGTGTTTACACACGGCTGTGAACCGTGCAAGGATCCGTTCAGGCTGATAGTCAGACGCTGGATGACGGATCTGAGATCTTTGTCTGCAGTGTTTCATTCTGGAGAGATGGAGCCGTGAGGATGTTTGCAGGCCGGCGCTATGCTGCACTCGATCCACTGAGACGTTACACTCCAGTCATCCTTCTGCTCGGATACAGTCATATTGAAAACATTGTTCATTGTTTATGAAGTCAAAATGAAATGACTGTTTTGACCTTCCTAATACATGTCAGGCAAACTATAGAAGTGAAGAATTGGCTTCCATTCAATTAATGAGTTAGAATTTGAAATTAGCCACAGATCACAGAATTGGAAATTGTAAACTAAATTGGAATGTAATGTACACATACACTACCATTCAAATGTTTGAGGTCAAAAGAACAGCATTTATTTGAAGTAGAAATCTTTTGTAAAATTATAAATGTCTTTACTGACACTTTTGATCAATTTAATGCACCCTTGATGAATAAAAGCATTTGGATGAATGTTTACTGTGCAAGCTGTCTAACAGCTAAAGCACAGCATGTTAATTAAACCACCACCACTAAATATAGAATCTAAATGTGCAAACACTAGTCAGCCTCACCACTGTTAATGTTGAGCTGGGTTTAGATGGGTTCTAGCCGTACTAGACTGTGTTTCCTCTCCCATAATGCAATCAAGACATTCATTTAGACTGGATTGTCTTGTGTCAGTGTATTTCCAGCAGACAAAATATCCTGCCTGTGGCATCAGCAGCAGATTGTGTTTGATACTGCTGTGTGAGCACACGCTGTCCTCCGTCTGAAGAGCAATAGCAGAATCCACCCAGCGCCGCTGGCAAAGCCTTGAGACATTCAGCAAAGCGTCTTTCTCCTCCTCTGAGAATCACCCACCTGTGTCGTTGTAAATAAACGCGTCTTATGAATAAGGCCATGTCTTTGCTACAGTGACGGCTCTGCTGTTGCTGGCTGTATAAATGCATATGAATGTGTGAGGGCTGTTATTAGCGCTGCACTCATTGCCTCGGCTGTGTTTACCTGCGGCTGCTGACAGACTCATGGAACAAAGGAGAGCCAGTGCAGACAAAGAGAAACGCTCTTCCACCTCCAGTTTGAAGCTGGACTCCATTTCGAGAGGTTTTACCGTATAGATCAGCAAATCTACTGTACCATGAGACTATCATTACTCTCTAGAGAGGACTTTACATATTATATTCCTTCATCGTAAGCTTTATAGCACAAAACAGACCATAAAGGATAGTTTGCGGTGAGATTGTATAAAGGAAATGTGATTCTCTTGTTTGTCAGATATAGAGACGCACAAATAATCAAAACAAATATAATCTTACAGATGTGTGTTTTGTGTTTCTTTTCGCTTCCTGCCGGTACACAAAAACAAGAACTTAAAAATCACCGACACTCGTGTGTGTGCGTGCATGTGTGTGTGTGTGAGATTGTGAGTGCGTGTGTGTGTGTGTGTATGTCCCCAGTCGGCCCCCGGCCCAGTTTAAACCCTGGTCTTATGTCGCATGATGCTACAGTGTGCAATGCAGTGGAAACGTCAGTAAGACGAGAATCGTTTTCATTTTAAAACAAAAGTGCACCAGTGTAACTGTAGCCTTACAGCTATGGGGGCTGTGACGCATTCACACTACAGCCTCACGTGTGAGCCACATCTCTGAGCGTCATAGCCGCAGACCGACTGTGCAGACCTATCGGTGTATTAGGCTATAGTAAGATACCACGAGCAGACTGCTCTGTACGTTTCCGCATCGCTCTCGCGGATGTCAAACACTGATCGATCTGCGCCTCACGGACGCTGATGAGATTAACCCCTTAGGTATCGAAATTTGAAATCTCCGAGACTCGTGTGTGTGCGTGCATGTGTGTGTGTGTGAGATTGTGAGTGCGTGTGTGTGTGTGTGTATGTGTGTGAGATTGTGAGTGTGATATTGTGTGTGTGTGTGAGAGTGTGAGTGTGTGTGTGTGTGTGTGATATTGTGTGTGTGATATTGTGTGTGTGAGAGTGTGTGTGTGTGATATTGTGTGTGTGTGAGTGTGTGTGTGTGATATTGTGTGAGATTGTGAGTGTGAGAGTGTGAGTGTGTGAGAGTGTGAGTGTGTGTGTGAGATTGTGAGTGTGAGAGTGTGAGTGTGTGTGTGATATTGTGTGTGTGTGTGAGATTGTGAGTGTGTGTCTGTGAGATCTGGGTATCGTTCAAAAATTTTCAATACCGATACTTATACCGGTTCACCAGTTCCTGAACGATACTTTTTTCGATACCAATTTTATGAAATC
>NW_015506232.1:495969-498746 GCF_001515645.1 Sinocyclocheilus grahami | reverse complement strand
TCATTTCAGCAACATTACATGGCCAAAACACACACGGCAATCGGAAGTTATTACAAAAACTCGATGGTGGTTTAAAGTGAGTTTTGAGTAAAAGCGGAATATAAATCTTATTTATTGTCTTATGCAGGGGTTAAATTAGGATTTGTTATGTGTGTGTGTGTGTGTGGGGGGGGGGGCTCTATGGTATCGAGCTTATATATATATATACATGTGTGTTTTGTTTTTTGTGCAAATGATTTATTCTATTCCCACTAATCGACATTAATACTTTCATTTCAAATTCTTACATTTGATCTATAAATTCAATTGACACTGAAAAATACAACTGCATATAATAATTATTATGGGCCCCTGAGTTAAATATATGAGTGTCACAGCAAAGGGTCTGAATACTTAGGACCATGTGATATTTCAGTTTTTCTTTTTTAATAAATCTGCAAAAATGTCAACAATTCTGTGTTTTTCTGTCAATATGGGGTGCTGTGTGTACATTGAGGAAAAAAAATTAACTTAAATGATTTTAGCAAATGGCTGCAATATAACAAAGAGTGAAAAATTTAAGGGGGTCTGAATACTTTCCGTACCCACTGTATATGTGTGTGTATGTATGTTTTGAAAATAAAAATCTGTTTATTTTGTTGTTTGTTTTGTGTTTGGTTTATTTTGTGCTTGTTTTCTTTAGTTTGTGTTTGGTTTATTTCATACGCTGATTTTGGTTTGGGTTGTTCAATCAAGGCATGTGTTCATGAAGGATCGGACGTGTCAGAGCACTATTAAAAGCATTACATTTAGCAGCGATATCGTTGGGATTGTTTAGCGCTTACAGCTCCGTTCCCTTTTGAACCCACATATCCACATAAATGTCAAGATTCAGCCACAACAAAACCATTTTATTAACGTGTCTTGCCATATTGTTCATGTTTCTTTTATTGTCTCTAGTAGAGATGTGACCAGCAGTAAATTATTAAGGTTGAATAGGTTTTTTAATTAGCTTTGATTTTGATTATTTAATAGGTACTTTAATTATCATGTTGACAGCATGCAGTGCCAGAGTCTTAACTTTGATAAAGAATATCTCTTTGGATTTGAGACTTTAGTCTTTGTAACTTCAGGGATCTTATCTATGCACAATCAGCTTGTAACACTCCAAAGAGAAAGAACAACTTGAAATCACATCATATGACCCCTTTAAAAGAAAATGAGTGACACTTAAAATAAAATAATCAGTGTATAAAAAAAATTAAGAGATAAATCACTAAATAATTAGACATTTTAAGCACTTTATTTCATGCTTCATTTGTTAAATCTAACAATAAAATACATTAGTATTTTCAGAATTGTATTAATTTTAAATGTATTGTGTTGCACTTAAAAATTAGTTATTACTTTATATTTACCTATTTTCAAACATGAATTAAACACTTCAATATGTGTTTGAATGGAAGCTTGTTTCCACCACGGGATGAAAAAATAAATAAATGTTCCCTCACAATTCTGACTTTTTTCTTGCAATTTTGAGTTTGTCGCGCAATTATGTTTTCCGGTGTACTGCCACAGGATTTAAAAATATTAAAATATTAAAATATTTTTTGCTTGCAATTGTGAGTTTATATCTGTATTTGTATCTGTCTTAATTCTTGCTCTTCTCAGAATTGTGAGTAAAAGTCCAAATTGTGAGATATAAAGGTAATTGCAGCTTTATATAGAAATTATATAAAACTTATATATTATATAAGTTTTGTGGTGGATGTGTGTTTTCAGGCTCGGATGAACCCAGAAACAGTCTAGTTATTACAGGACGCTTTAATGCTGTTCCTGATAGCGCCGAGGGAAGTGATACTGAAAGAGTTTGTCTAGACGCTCAGATGTGCTGTGCTTGTGGTTTTGTCCAGACTCACGGCTGTAATTCCTCTCTCTGCAGCAGACCAGAGCATCTTGCACTGTACTGCTGTCATCAGATGAGTTTATGGCAGGACTGTGATGAAGTCGTGTGCGGATCACGCTTTGAGGAGATTTATATCATAATATCAGCGGTGCTGTTTTTCTTTTGCTAGAAATGTAACCTATAATTGTGTTTTTCAGTTTTTGTTTTGCATTGTTTCCGTTTAATTTTAGAACTCTTGATGATTTGAGAAAATACTTTACAAATAACAGAAAAAAGTAATGTAAAGTGAAAAAAAATTAATTACTATTATAGCACATAATTATTTTACTCATCAACATTGATAACGATAATAATAATAGTAAAATTTTATTTAAACTTGATTAAATATTAATAAAATATTTGTAATGTAATCATTAAATAATAGTTAATGACAAAAATTATAATAAATGTACTAATATTTGAATAAAATAAATGCACAATTAAATAACATGTTTAAGAATAATAATAAACAGTCAATATAATCCACTAGTTTAGTAATATTGATTAATATATAATTTGATTAATTTTTAAATATTAGTGTACTTTATAAATAACATTTTTTTTATTTGTTACTATTATTATTGTTATTAAAATACGTATATATATATATATATTGAGTTGAGTGAATCGTTACAGCCCTAGTTGTAATTCAGTACCTATATTTTATATAAAAGTACTGTTAGTTTAATTAGTATCTTATTGTTTTTGTTTGTGCTATTGATTGTCATTAATTTATTTGTTCTTATTTTATTATTTTCTATGTACTTGTCTTTTTTATTTAAAATAAATTCAATTCTGAGTGCACGTGATTCTCGGGAGGGGCGGGGTGTGTGGGATTCGAGAGAGTCCTGTG
>NW_015506232.1:495406-495875 GCF_001515645.1 Sinocyclocheilus grahami | reverse complement strand
GTGTGTTCGGGGGGGGGGGGGGGTGTGAGAGACGAGAGAGTCCTGCCACTACAGCCGGAACAAATCCTGGAGGAAATATATATATATATATATCTGTATATAAAATAATATTAGTATAGTATAATATTTAAAATATAAAATAGTATAATATTTCATATAATAGCTTATTAAAATGTAATAGAACAAAAAATAAACGAAATACCATATTTTTTATTTATTTAATAATAACAGCAAACATCTTAATGTTGTTATTGCTAATAATTGATCAAATAATAATTGTTTTTGTAAATGGAATGTAGGCCCAAATTAGGATACAGTCATAGCACCCGTCTCACACATTTTCTTTCTGGTTTTGACGCGTGCTGTTTCCTGTAGCTCTCGTCTTGAGTGTTTCCTCAGTGATCTTGTGAGTGAGCTGATACTGTCTGACGGCTCTGTGTGAGTGTGAGTGTGTGTGTGTGTGTGTGTG
>NW_015506232.1:492012-493687 GCF_001515645.1 Sinocyclocheilus grahami | reverse complement strand
GTGTGTGTGTGTGTGAGAGAGAGAGAGAGAGAGAGAGTGTGTGTGTGTGTGCGTGCGTGCGTGCGTGCGTGCGAGTGTGTGTGTGCGTGCGTGCGTGTGAGTGTGTGTGTGTCTGTCTGAACCCGTCTGTGCCGTGCATCACTCGTGCATCAGCAGCGCTTCAAACACACAGTGGCTCAGTGTTTCTGTCCTCATGCCTCGTCTCAGTGTTATCATCACACGTATGAACCAAACCAGTGAGAGCAGCACTGCGAGACAGAAAGAGACGATAGAGACGGTCCTGATGGCCCACTGTCTGTGTTCCTTTTTCTCTTGTTTTCATGTTTTGATATTTTTAGCTGCAGTTCTTTAATTAGTGAGCTGTGCTTTAGCGGTTTGACAGTAAAATCATCACAGAGACGCTGTCTGCTGTTCATCAAACATTCAGGGTTAATGTCTCTGAAAGTCTCTTCTGTTCACCGAGGCTGCATTTAATTGATCAAAAATACAGTAAAAACAGTGAAATATTATTACAGTGTAAAACAGCTGTGAAGAGACACATTTTGGCCGATAAGCAGAAAAGCTGTGCTGCTGTTTCAGGACAAACCAGTCTGAACACCGGAGACAAGAGCTGTGTTTCAGGGAAATTTCATCAGAATTATTGTGTTCAGACTGAGTTCATCTCAGCCGGTGCATCATTCTTGTGTTTTAAATGAAGGATGATGTTTTTCAGGGCTATCAAGAGATTAAAACTTTGTATCTAATTATTAGATGTTGTGCCAATTAATTAATCTAATTTGGGGTGAGAAATTATCTTAAGATCATTTAAAGTCATTATTGTGTTAAATGGGAAAAGCATTGAACATACTACAAATTTTGATTTGACATTGTGAAAATATAAATAAATGTTGAAATATTAAATGATTTAAAATGAAATTATACTCTAAATAAGAACCTAAAAGAATCAATAGGTGGCAGCGAGTCACTGTCATCCTGAGTGAGTCATTGAATCATTCATTCAACCGATTCATTCAAACGGCAGATTTATTCAGAAACAAAGTGACTGTCTTTATGAATGAGTCACTGAATCACTTGATTTATTCAAAAATACAGATTCAGTCAGAAACGAAACCCTTCTGTGTGTTGATCAGAGACGCTCATCAGTTCTGCTGTAGCTTTGATTGTAACTATTTTCAGGTCTGGTCTGGGCGCTGCGTTAAATGCACTGGCCATTTTAACATGTTAATTTGTCCATAATTAATTGCACCAAATGAACAGATGATGAAATGAGCAGCCCTGGTTTTATTCTAACAGTTGTGAGATGCTAATGTGATTTGTGCTTGTTAGCAACCTTACAGTGCTACTGTCACCGGTGTCCGAACCACACGTGTGCCACGGACGGCCTGTGTTACGTGTCCATCACTAAATCCGGCGGAGTGACCACACAGCAGAGCTGGTGCATCAGCGAGAACGAGCTGATCCCACGAGACCGGCCCTTCGTCTGCGCTCCCTCCGCCAAGCACGACACCGGCATCTACCCCATGTGCTGCGACACCGACTGGTGCAACAAGAACCCCGACCCCAACGCATTCCCAGGTAAGGCTCTCTGTGTGTGTGTGTGTGTGTGTGTGTGAGAGAGATAGAGAGATGGTGTGTGTGAGTAAGTGTGTGTGTGTGTGAGAGAGAGAGAGAGAGA
>NW_015506232.1:485923-489373 GCF_001515645.1 Sinocyclocheilus grahami | reverse complement strand
GTGTGTGTGTGTGTGTGTGAGAGAGAGAGGAGGTTGTGTTGTGTTCAGTGTCAGCAGCTCTTGATGGGGTGTTTTTTCGTTTGTTTCTCCACATGAACTCCTCTCAGCTCCGGCTCTGAGTTAGGGTCACTAATAATGTGCGTTTGAGAACACAACACTCCTGCGGTTTTCTGACTAAATAAAACCATGATCGTTTTAAGCTTGAAAAAGAGAGAAAATAAGACAATTATAAATATTAGTATTGTAATTATTTTGTACTGTAAAGTAAAATGAATAATTTTTTCTTCATGAATAATTTTTTTACAGAAATCATTCCTAAAAGAACTTTGAAACTTTGGTTTCAGACTAAATAGTTTACAGTGTTCAGTTCATTCTGTCGTCAGACGGACTGCTAACAACAAACACAAAACTTTGGAAGTGGTCAGTGTTTCTGTCCGTTCAGTGACAGTCAAACAGCTTTAGATCTGACTGACTGCACACTTTATTTTCAGAGTTTTTAAAAAAATTTCTGCACTCCTTTTTAATGGTTAAGTGAAACATGTCTAATTAATTAAAATCATGAAACTTAAACAATTTAACATAAATTTATTAAAAGTTGAACACAAATGACATGTTTAGGGCCCTATTAAATGTTTTATTTTTTCCAACCTTATGTTTTATGGATACCAAATTCTGTTTTAGCACGTCAAATATTTTGAAAGCATAAAATCAAGTTTGAAAGCCTTCAGGACGTCTCTGTCTCACACAAACCCCAGGCCTGTCCGACAGAGAACAAACAGACTCCGAACCTCCGTTGTCTGTTTTCTTCTAATGAACTGGTCCTGTGTGGATGTCGCGTCACACGTGATTGTTTGCTGTTGTCCTGGAATGCGTCTAGACGCTCGTCTATGGGAACGTCTCGACTGAAAAATGAAGCGATAGAGTTACGATGCTCAGATTGACTCGTGTGTTTCTGTGTGATCTTGATGAAAGACTCGTTGTGTCACCTGATACGGAGCGTGTGTGTTTGATGCTGTCAGGTGCTCAGTTTGGAGCGGCTCATTGGCTGATCTGATCGTGACAGCACTTCCTGTGTCTGGAAATCTCTCTTCTGATTGGCTTCTGAGTGTGTCTGGACACTTTCTTCCCATTCAGCTGGACACTGTGTTATTTTAGTACTCTTACTATACTATTATATAGTGCTGTCCAATGATTAATCGCGATTAATCGCATCCAAAATAAAAGTTTTGTTTACATAATAAATTTATGTGTACTATGTTTATTTATTATGTGTGTATATAAATGCACACACATACAGTATACATTTAGAAAATATTTACATGTATATAAATTTATATTATATAAATATATTTAATATATAAACATAACATTTTTCTTAAATATATACATGCATGTGTTTGTATTTATATATACATAATAAATATATACAGTACACACATATATTATGTAAACAAAAACTTTTATTTTGGATGCGATTGATCGCAATTATTATAGTTTTATTGTAGTTTATAGTATTTAGATATGGCTAGTATTTTTACTTTTATTAATTACGTCATTTATTTTATTAAATGTATTTATATTTGCAGTATTCATTTGAACAAATTATTATTATTATAAATAAATAAATATTTATTTATTTATTTTAAGTTAAGTTTTACTTTTGGTTGTTTGAGTACCAACTTTAAACTTAAACGAGTTATAAATGTTGCCTTGGCCACTAACTGAAAAGTTTTTCCATCCAATATTTGTATTTATACATTTTTCATCTAATATTTAGTTTTTTATATCATACTAATATTTATTTATTTTGCATTATTTCAGCTTTATCTCATTTACTGAAAACGATTTTTTATAATATTTTTTATAATAAGCATTTTTAATAATTTGTTGATAAAAGAGTGGGCTTTTCCTGAGCGCGGTCAGCTGAACTCTGTCTACGCATGAAAGTGTTTGTAAAATCTTCAGAGAAAGCTCATTTAGTATCAGCTTGTGTATTTGTTGTAATAGTCACTCGCACACATAGAGGTCTACGGAAGTCATATTAAAGATGATCGTAAATGCTGTACACACATGAGAGATTAGAGAGGATTCGAGCGCTGATAAAACATCTACAGCACATCTCATAAACATATACAAGATACGCTTCCAAACAAGTCCCCATTAACATTCATCTTTACATTTTGCGTTTTACTCTTTCCTTTTTTTTTATCAAACTCCAAATCTTTTATCTTCAGGTTCAAATAAGATTTTCAATCCAATATTTTCAGTGTGATTTTAGATGCACTGTATATATGAAAACGTACTGTTGTAAAACACACTGACTAATGATGTGCGGTAGCAGCGTTTGTAATGATGAAGTGATGAATGCTCCACAGCATTTGTGATTTAAAAACAGACGCGTGTGAACTGTAATATGTACAGTATGTGAATAAAAAAAGTCCTAAAATGTTTTCCTCATTCCTCATGCGTTCCTCATGTTTTGTTTAACTTTTAGTACCTTTTTAATAAATAATTTATTTAAAAAAAAAATTAATAATTTTCAGTACTTTTTTTTTGCCTTTGTCATTTTTCTTATTTTAAATTTTTTTTCAATTATAGGTTTAGTACTTGAAATTAGAAGAGTCAACAATGTCGATATGCTATTATAGTATTTGTTAATATTTTTAATTAGGTTTTAATTTTTTTGTTAAGTTTTAGTAATTTTATTTGCATTTATAATTTTTCGTAGTTTTTAAAAATTATTTATATTTAGCTTTCACTTAATCAATTTTAGTTTTAGTACTTGGTTATGAATGTTGCCTTGGCGGTTAACATGTTAAAATGTTTAAGTTTTTTAATCTAATATTTACCAAACTAAATGGTTTTCATTAACAGTAACAACACCACTGTTGTAGTATCATTGATATAATATTATATTATATTGTATTATATCATATCATATCATATTTTTAATTAGATTTTATTTGATATTTTCTGCTTTCATGTTATTTTTAAAGTTGCAGTAATTTAAATTTTTTTTTTTTCGTAATATGTTTTAGTTTTTGTTGTTTTTAAATATATCTATATAATTTTAAAAACAAATTTGTTTGTTTTAGCACATCAAGTTAAATTAATCTAATCTGAAAAAGTTTTTTTGTTTTGTTTTTGCGATTAATTTCAGTTAAAATGTATTTTAAGTAATGCATATGTTTTTATTTATTATGTTTTTAGTTTCAGTTAACCGTAATTACCCTGAACATCACAGCTTTTAATGTGCGCAGGTTGTCATTTTTCTCTTACAGTAATTCAGGTACCGTGTCTTTACGCCCATGCCTGACTGACGAGAAACCGTCAGGAGTTTCCTGTTATTCTTGCTTTATTTACATGTTTTTCACATCATATAATTATGTGTTTGTCTTCCTGAGCATCTGCGCTCTTTGTGTGCATGTCTGCTGTTCTCTTTGTTGTGTA
>NW_015506232.1:463595-485857 GCF_001515645.1 Sinocyclocheilus grahami | reverse complement strand
CTCATGTTTCACTCATGTTTCTCTCATGTTTTCCTCATGTTTTTCTCTCATGTTTTGCTCTGATTCAGTGCCGACACAGAAGCCGCCGGCGTTGGGGCCCGTAGCGTTCGCGGCCCTGATCGCGGGGCCCGTGTGTGTGGTGTGCTTCCTGATGGTCCCCATCTTCTACATCTGCCACAGCCGCTCGGTCCTCCACCACCGCGTGCCTAACGAGGAAGACCGGTCCATGGACCACCCCTTCATCACGGTGGGAACCACGCTCAAAGACCTGATCTACGACATGACCACATCCGGCTCCGGCTCCGGTAACTCGCACAGAAAACATGCTACTACACATCATTTATATACTGCTATATTACCTATTCATCTTTTTAACATGCTTTTGATGTTTTTTGTTTAACTTTTAGTACCTTTTTAATAAATAATTTATTTAAAAAAAAAATTAATAATTTTCAGTACTTTTTTTTTGCCTTTGTCATTTTTCTTATTTTAAATTTTTTTTCAATTATAGGTTTAGTACTTGAAATTAGAAGAGTCAACAATGTCGATATGCTATTATAGTATTTGTTAATATTTTTAATTAGGTTTTAATTTTTTTGTTAAGTTTTAGTAATTTTATTTGCATTTATAATTTTTCGTAGTTTTTAAAAATTATTTATATTTAGCTTTCACTTAATCAATTTTAGTTTTAGTACTTGGTTATGAATGTTGCCTTGGCGGTTAACATGTTAAAATGTTTAAGTTTTTTAATCTAATATTTACCAAACTAAATGGTTTTCATTAACAGTAACAACACCACTGTTGTAGTATCATTGATATAATATTATATTATATTGTATTATATCATATCATATCATATTTTTAATTAGATTTTATTTGATATTTTCTGCTTTCATGTTATTTTTAAAGTTGCAGTAATTTAAATTTTTTTTTTTTCGTAATATGTTTTAGTTTTTGTTGTTTTTAAATATATCTATATAATTTTAAAAACAAATTTGTTTGTTTTAGCACATCAAGTTAAATTAATCTAATCTGAAAAAGTTTTTTTGTTTTGTTTTTGCGATTAATTTCAGTTAAAATGTATTTTAAGTAATGCATATGTTTTTATTTATTATGTTTTTAGTTTCAGTTAACCGTAATTACCCTGAACATCACAGCTTTTAATGTGCGCAGGTTGTCATTTTTCTCTTACAGTAATTCAGGTACCGTGTCTTTACGCCCATGCCTGACTGACGAGAAACCGTCAGGAGTTTCCTGTTATTCTTGCTTTATTTACATGTTTTTCACATCATATAATTATGTGTTTGTCTTCCTGAGCATCTGCGCTCTTTGTGTGCATGTCTGCTGTTCTCTTTGTTGTGTAGTCTGTGGATCTCAGGTACCGTGTCTTTACGCCCATGCCTGACTGACGAGAAACCGTCAGGAGTTTCCTGTTATTCTTGCTTTATTTACATGTTTTTCACATCATATAATTATGTGTTTGTCTTCCTGAGCTCTTTGTCTCTTTGTGTGCATGTCTGCTGTTCTCTTTGTTGTGTAGTCTGTGCATCTCCTTCTCTTTGTGTGTGTGTGTGTGTGTGTGTGTGTGTGTGTGTGTGTGTGTTTCACCAGCATGGTCACACAACATCATTAAACACTGGCTGCCAAGGCAAAGTGCTACTTATCTTACTGGCACGTCTTCAAGATGTTAAAGAACAGACTCGTAGTACCCTCTCGAGCCGCGCATGAGAGACGTAACATCAGGCCGTATCAGACTGCCGCACAGACACATGAAGGTCACTCTCACAGATGTCTTGATGTCTGTGTCTGGTGTCTGGTGGAGACGCTCAAACATGTTCAGGCAACATGAGAAACCTCCTCAAAGACATGGCTCTTTTCTTCTCTCTGTTTTCCGCTCGTAGCATTGAGCCGTGTGTCTGAATCAGTGTTTGCACGCTTTGTGCAGCTGAATCGTGAGTGACGTGTTTCTGCATCATGCGACGCGTTTCTGAGGGGAACGGAGTGCATGCAGTTATTAACATTATAAATCTAAGAGATTCTTTTTTCCCCCCAACTTAAAGGTAGATATATAACACTATACTTTGTGTTATATTACCCTTGGCTTTAAATGATCGAGAACTAGTTGACTAGTGTTTCTGATTTTTCTCTCTTCTGAGCAGTCAGTCTTATTGTTTTTTTCCTCTTTCGATTGTCATAAAAACGCTATTATGGATTTTTCAAACAAGAATGCAAAAATGAAATTTTTCATGTCGTACCAAACCTGTAAGACTTTTATTCATCTTTGAAACAAACATTAATTTCTCTCCCATACAGCAAAAACATATTTCCTAATATATTTAAAAATATTTAGTTATTAACATTATAAATCTAAGAGATTCTTTTTTCCCCCCAACTTAAAAGTAGATATATAACACTATACTTTGTGTTATATTACCCTTGGCTTTAAATGATCGAGAACTAGTTGACTAGTGTTTCTGATTTTTCTCTCTTCTGAGCAGTCAGTCTTATTGTTTTTTTCCTCTTTCGATTGTCATAAAAACGCTATTATGGATTTTTCAAACAAGAATGCAAAAATGAAATTTTTCATGTCGTACCAAACCTGTAAGACTTTCATTCATCTTTGAAACAAACATTAATTTCTCTCCCATACAGCAAAAACATATTTCCTAATATATTTCAAAATATTAAAAAAAAAATGGCCAATAAAAATATTTGCTAATGTGTTTCAAAATATATTTGCACTAATATATTTTCTACCAATACATTTGAAATAATATTAACAAAAAAATAATGTTGTGCTATATATTTCAGTCCAAGAAAATACATTCATGTGTCACATTTGAAGAAAAACGTTGTTGTCTATAAAATGTAGGAACATATAGCATATTTGAGTAAAACTTAATATACATGTATAGAACAACCGTTTCTTCAGACAGTGACTGCATGCTTTTAAAAGACGGACTATTTGAACTCCTCAGAAAGGAAATGCGCTTCAGAAAGCGTGTCTGTAATGAGCGTTTCTCAGTGCTGATCACACAAATGTCACGCTTCACGTTTACAGAAGGCCTCTTTCTTCCATGCTCTTCCAAAATATTTCTCTTTTCCAATAAAGTATTTTAAAGCTCGGAATAACTAGAAAAATGTATATTCTTGATCAAATAGCCACAGATTTGTAAGACTTCATTAATTGATATGACTTTTTCAGGTCTAGAAATCACACTTCTTAAATGAAGATGCCGCAGGTGTAGATGTTTTCATCTGATTTAAGGCTGAACTCGTTTCGAGTGACCGCCGTACTTCTCTAGCTCAGTAATCACAGCACATTAGGACAGATGTTTTGCATTACAATTTTTTTTTTTTAGAAATATTGTTTAAATCTGAATATGATGTATTATTTAAATAATGTGCAATGATTTGCGTAAACATTGCATTAAACATTTCAGAAAGTGTTACTTTAGTATCGTTGAGATACTGTTACAGTTATTAATGTTTTGAAGTAGTTTCTATTATATATTCTCCCGTTTTCATTTGAATTTTGTTGTGTTTTTGTCAGGTTTTTAAAAAAAATAGGTCTACATGTAGTTTATTCATTTTTGTTATTTTGAGTTGTTCATTATTTTATTAATTATTCACATTTGTTTTAGATTTTTGAATACATCAGTTTAAACTAAATGAACAGTTGTATAACTCTGGATAAAGCCAGATTCATGATAGATGTTGTTGATATGTTAAAGGTTTTTCCAGCGGGATTTTGGATTTCTCCTTTTATCACTCCGTAATCAGAAAATACTGTCAGCAGACAGAACACAGTCATTGTGAAATGTTAAATAAATCAGTGTGAAAGAATTATGATCAAACTTTAGGTATATAGACAGGAATAAAACTGTAAAGTTTGCTGTTTGTAAGAGAAGAAACTCTTTAAAGATATGGATTGGAAACGAAATGGAATTGAAAGACTAAAATAACTCTTTCTGTCAACAAAATACAATTCCTCCGCAGATTTAAAACCGCTTGCAAACATGTCAGGTATTCATTCCTGTGCAAACAGAGTGTGAAAGTTACCGTGTTTACTGGCTTTACCACGGTTATGTTGTCATGACAACAAATATTGGCTATAACTTATGACACAGACAGGTTGGTCTTTATATACTCGTGGCTGTAAAGAGTTAATCAGCGTTATGACCGTTCGTTCAGTGTCCCGTGGCAGCAGGGTCCTGAGCTTCTATTGGTGAATCTGCTGTAAGCCGGGCTCTGATTGGCTCTCGCTGACCCCCCGCTGCCTCTATGGCTTCCCAGCATTCCTTCACAGAGAACACACTGCGTTCGGCTCCTAATGGCTGCGCTTCTGTTTCTGAAGGGTCCCTGAAGGGCTTTAGTGTAAAGTAACTCACTGTAATGTTACTGAAGCTCTGGATGAGTTGGTTACAATTATTCATGAGATCGTACAATACATTATAATGTGCATTACAAGGCATAATTAATGCATCAAAACTACTTTATAATGCATTATACATAAAGGCTTTAAGTAAAGTGTTACTGACATTTTTTATTAAAAAATGAATATTCTGAAAGCGTCTTAATAGTAACAGTAAATATATTTTATAATATAATTAATATCATATTTTTAAAAATATAATACAACCCCAATTCCAGAGAAGTTGGGGCATTTTGTAAAATGCAATAAAATCAAGAATCTGTGATTTGTTCGTTCTCTTTAACTTTTATTTAATTGTCAAAAGTACAAAGAAAAGATTCCCAACTTTTTTGGAGTGTGTTGCAGCCTTCGAAATCCAAATGTGTTCATATTTACAAAATACATGTACGTTGGTCAGTGAAAACTTTGGAAATCTTTTCTTTGTACTTTTGAACTTCTCTGGAATTGGGGCAGTAGATATAATCACCATATTTGTAACGAAACTAGCCTAATAAATGACATTGACATTAAATAATAATAATAAATGACAAGAATGTTCAATAAATGCATCAGTTTCAGATTCTCAACTCATCTAAAGATTGAGATTTATCGGCCAATATATCGGTTATCAGCTTTCAAATCGAATAAACTATCAGCCAAAATGTCCGTATCTGTTCATCCCTTCGTGATTGCACATCTGTGGGTTTACCTGTAATGGCCAGGAGCAGAATGAATCAGTAAATATGTGTGTGTGTGGTTTGCCAGCTGTGTCTTTAGAAGAGAAGGAGTGTCTGTGCGTGTCCTGACTTGTTCTCGTCTCAGATAACGGCACGTGGACGCAGCTGTGGCTGGTGTCGGACTATCACGAGCACGGCTCTCTGTTCGACTATCTGAACCGCTACACAGTGACGGTGGAGGGCATGATCAAGCTGTCTCTGTCCACAGCCAGCGGCCTGGCGCACCTGCACATGGAGATCGTGGGAACGCAAGGTCTGTGCGTCTCAAACTCATCTGGCTGTTGTTTCCAGTGCTAGGAAACCATCAGTAAACTCTCCTGTTTTTGGTCTGAATCTGTTCATAATCATACACAGAGAATGCAGTTCATACAGGGCAGCTCTTCTGTAATATTTTACATTTCTAAATGTACATTATTTAGATTTTTTGTTTTGTTATAAAGGTGCTATCGCCTGATTTTAAGAAGATAAAATATCTCATCATCAGAGGCTGAAAGTATTGAAAAGGAAATCTTTAAGTAGTTTGATTACAATCTTTTTTTTTTATTTCTTGAAATTAGGCAGTTTTTTTAACTAGTGCTGTCAAACGATTAATCGCATTTTTGTTTACATTATATGTGTGTATATTTATTATGTATTTGTAAATACACACACATGCATGTACAGTATATATTTAAGAAAAATTTTACATTTATATATTAAATATATTTATATAAGATATCATTTATATGAATATACAGTGGGGCAAAAAAGTATTTAGTCAGCCACCAATTGTGCAAGGCCATGTATCGTGAGATTTTGAGTGAAAACCTCCTTCCATCAGCAAGGGCATTGAAGATGAAATGTGGCTGGGTCTTTCAGCATGACAATGATCCCAAACACACCGCCCGGGCAACGAAGTAGTGGCTTCGTAAGAAGCATTTCAAGGTCCTGGAGTGGCCTAGCCAGTCTCCAGATCTCAACCCCATAGAACATCTTTGGAGGGAGTTGAAAATCCGTGTTGCCCAGCGGCAGCCCCAAAACATTACTGCTCTAGAGTAGATCTGCATGGAGGAATGGGCCAAAATACCAGCAACAGTGTGTGACAACCTTGTGAAGACTTACAGAAAACGTTTGACGTCTGTCATTGCCAACAAAGGGTATATAACAAAGTATTGAGATGAAATTTTGTTATTGACCAAATACTTATTTTCCACCATAATTTGCAAATAAATTCTTTAAAAATCCTACATTGTGATTTTCTGGATTTTTTTTCTCATTTTGTCTCTCATAGTTGAGGTATACCTATGATGAAAATTACAGGCCTCTCTCATCTTTTTAAGTGGGAGAACTTGCACAATTGGTGGCTGACTAAATACTTTTTTGCCCCACTGTAAATATATACATGTAAATATTTTCAAAATATATGCTGTGTGAGTGTGTTTTAATTCTGTGTTTTTCTGTCAATATGGGGTGCTGTGTGTACATTAATGAGGAAAAAAAATTAACTTAAATGATTTTAGCAAATGGCTGCAATATAACAAAGAGTGAAAAATGTAAGGGGGTCTGAATACTTTCCGTACCCACTGTATATACATAATAAATATACACAGTACACACACATATACTATGTAAACAGAAACTTTTAATCGTTTGACAGCACTATTTTTAACAAATATTGATGCCATGTAGACCTTCATGACTGTATATCAAAGTAATTAAAATTCTGAAAAATCTCACATAATTTTAACTTTTATGACATGCCAAGTTTAATTCAAAACTCAATGGTATTCATGATTTAAAAATATAGATAAAAAAAAAAATATTTTACCTTGAAATTAAAATTAAAAACATTAAATTCAACCGTTCAGTCTTTTGAACATTTTTGAGAAGTTTTTCAAAACATATTCAAAACAACATGAATGTAAGCATTTGGATGGTTAAAGATGTTTTCAAGAATTTATCACATCTTTTTAAACTATATTTTTCCTTTTCATCATCTTTGATGTTTCTCTGTATATAATGACCCGTCTGCCATAGTTTTCTTAAAAGTACCTTGGATTATGAAGCACACAAGTACTCAAAAGTTTGCATCACAGTTTCCACAAAAATATTATGCAGCACAACTGTGTTCAACATTGATAATAATCAGAAATGTTTGTCGAGCAGCAGATCAGCATATTATACTGATTTCTGAAGATCATGTGACACTGAAGACTGGAGGAATGATGCTGAAAATACAGCTGCGCATCACAGGAATACAGTACAGTTTAACACATATTCACAGAGAACACTGCTGTGCTACACTGTAATAATATTTCAGTTGTAATAATAAGGAAAGCAGAATCCTGGCGTCTGTGTGGGATGTTTTCAGCTCGTGTGTTTTAGTTCCAGTGAAACCAAATCAAGCTTCAGCTTTACAGGCCCTGCTCTTTCAGCCACCAGTGGAGGCATTTATTTATTTATATGATAATATAAAAATATCACTTTGAGTCACTGTTTGCATCTTAATGTCCAAAACGGAATAATTTAGGCTTGATTTAGTCTTGAGTGGAGTTGAGTGGAGTTTTGAGTAATTCTCATCAGCAGAGTTGTTTGTTGTTAAAGCGAGCTTCATTTACTGCTGCGGCAGCTTTATTACTTTTCTATAATTGAGACGTAAAGCCTCATTACTCTGAGAGAGTGTCACAATCAAGCTCTGCACATCGACTCACTCTGTTGTAGTATTGAAGTTATTATAAAGCTTTCATTTGTAGACATGTGAGAAAGTAATGCATTATATTACTATTGCTTATTGTTAAACCCTGAACATAAGTAGTGAAATTCAGCACAGTCTGTGCTACAGATATGATTAGTATCAAAATCATAAAGTGTGATTACTTTTCCAAGCAATCTGGTTTATTTTCAACTTGTGGAAAAAAAAATTAATCATTTAAGTTTGAGGTTTGTAAGATGTTTAATATTTCCGAAAGAAGTCTCTTCTGCTCACCAATGCATTTATTTGATAAAAAATACAGTAAAAATGGTGAAATATTATTATGATTTAAAACAGCTGTTTTCTAAGTGAATCTCTGTTAAACTGTAATGTATTTCTGTGATGCGCAGCTGTATTTTCAGCATCATTCCTCCAGTCTTCAGTGTCACATGATCTTCAGAAATCAGTATAATATGCTGATCTGCTGCTCGAGAAACATTTCTGATTATTATCAATGTTGAACACACTTGTGCTGCACAATATTTTTGTGGAAACTGTGATGCATTTTATTTTTCAGGATTCACAGATTAATAGAAAGTTCAAAAGAACAGCATTTATTTGAAATATACATTTCTTGTTACATTGTAAATACTGTCACTTTTGATCAGTTTAATGTGTCCTTGATTAATTAATTAATTTCTTAATTTCGAGTGTAAAAATTTATTGAAAATTACTTTCTTGAATTTCAATTTTTTTTTTTTTTTAAAGAAACGAATTATACAATCAATCCTGTAACATTTGGATTGTAAATAACCTAATAACAATCCACAACGCCCTAGCAACCACCTGATGAAGCTGTGCATAGCAACATGCTCTGAGCACCTTAGCAACCGCATCTCAGCCGAGATGATGCAAACCCTCAGACAACATACAAAACTACCAAACTTTGCTATAATGGACATCAGCTTGAGATAGTCACCACTGATGAGCTATTACTAAATATAATGTAGAATCTTTCATTTGCTGTAAAGCTGCTTTGCAGCGATTTGCATCGTGAAAAGTGCTATACAAATAAACTTGAATTGAATTGAACAGCTGTCAGTGTCAGAAATCAATGCAGCTGCACTGCAGACAAACCATCTGCTAGCACAGAGGATCATTGTTTTACCATGTTTTTACTACAGTATATACCATGCAATTGAATTGAGTGTTTACGTGTCACTAAAGGTTCAAAGAGTCTGAAAAAGGCTAAGATCATGGTGCATCACTTTTTTAAACATATACCATGGTGATAACATGATTTTGACATATTCATTTAATATTCAAATGATGCTTTTATTAATCAAGGATGCATTCAATTGATCAAAAGTGACAGTGAAGACATTTATAATGAAAGCAGTGCAACGGTGATGAAACTGACTTGGAACTACCTGTGCATTAGAATCCGGTCAGAATCGAGGATTCAGACAGACTACGGTATAAACTCGTATGAAGCCTCGTACCGTTACCTTTGTGATGCCTTCGTGTGGAGTCTTGGTGCAGGAGGAGCAGACCTCTCTCAGCTTTCGTTTGTGTTTTGAAGGAGTTTTTCAGTGACGTGAGTGTGAAGATCGAGCGATGCTTTATCTGCGGTTTGTTCTGTGAACGCTCTCTGGTCTCTGTGGTGTGTTCCAGGCAAGCCTGCTATCGCTCACAGGGATCTGAAGTCCAAGAACATCCTGGTGAAGAAGAACGGCACGTGCTGCATCGCAGACCTGGGTTTAGCTGTGCGCCACGACTCCGCCACCGACACCATCGACATCGCACCCAACCACAGAGTGGGCACCAAACGGTACGCCTTCGCTCCACGGCGCTGCTGACTAGTTTAGCTGCCGCGAGATTCAGTCGAGCTTCCTCTCCATCTCCACTTTAGTAGTCCTGCTGAGAGTTTGCTGCGTTTCATATCAGTATGTTTCCATCCAGTTTATTCGGTAAATGTGTTTCCATCGTAGTTTAAAAAGTTTATCCTACTCAAATGTGCAAAGGTTCATTTTTTGAATTTATGCTCATCTTGGCGTTCGAGCTTCCTCTCCATCTCCACTTTAGTAGTCCTGCTGAGAGTTTGCTGCGTTTCATATCAGTAGCTATGTTTCCATCCAGTTTATTCGGTAAATGTGTTTCCATCGTAGTTTAAAAAGTTTATCCTACTCAAATGTGCAAAGGTTCATTTTTTGAATTTATGCTCATCTTGGCGTTTCCATCCAGCGTTTTTTATATGCGATATTCCAAAATGCACGTAAAAATAGGTGGCCGGAAACAGCTACTGGGAAATGTTTACTTCACTATAATTCAAATAAATTCTAATCTAATCGTGACAAACTATATCTATATCATTGGAAAAGGTGTAAGGATTGGATATTTCACCACTGTTTTACGCGTTACACATTATGTAGGAAAAGTAATAGAGTGTTTTATGACAAGAGGGCACCTCAAAAAACGAGTTCTGACCTTTGTCACAAAAAGTGTTTCTTTGTTGCCTTTTTCTCTAGATTTAGAAATCATCAGAAATTATATATCAATTTGAAAGCTTAAAATCTCAAAATTCAACTTTTGAAAACCATTTTAAAATCAGACATTGCATTACCATGGAAATGGTACATCAATATCATATTACAAAATGTTTTTGTTCATGAATTATAATAATGTAAGTTTGGGTCGTGCACTTTCACGTCTGTGTTCAAAGATGGAATGACGGTTAAAGAGAAAGTGTAGCATTTGTGTCATGTTAGCCCACACAAAATACCCATTTATATGGCGCTAACTTTTTCTTTGCTGGAGATGTTTTTGCCGATCTGCAAAATGTGAATTTACAAGTCTTAACATTTCTTTGGGTCTTAAAATGTCTTCATTTGGACACAAATTAAGGCCATAAAACAGCCTTAAATCAGACCAGAAAGTGTTCGGTTCATAGATTTAGGGCGTTAAATGCTGCATGCACTGCAGTTTCTTGCTCTACATTTTTGTTTTGTTTTCTAATACAAATATGTAAACATCCTTAAATTAAAATAGATTTACTGGAGAAGCCATTAAACTTCAACTTGCACTGAAATAAAAATGAATCGAAACTATATAGACATAAGAAAAACAATAAAACTGACAAACATGCACAACAAAATTTTTAAATTAAAGTGAAAAGCAAACATTAAAACTAAATTATTCTAAACTATAATAGCATCTCCGTGATACTAAAACACCAGTAATTGGAAGTTGTATTTTCAAACTTTGAAGTGTTGCTAAAGCAACTCATTTTGTAGACATTAGAGAACATATTCATGTCTTGTGTCCTTACGTTTTCTTTAATTGCTCTCAGAAATGTCTTAAATTCACTTTCATAAAACCTGCAGAATCCCTGGTTTTAATATGCAGCTTCTAAAGTCTCCATAGCGGAGTGCATTACTAGATTAGAGCAGGTGTCTATAAATCAGTTCAAGAAAGAGAAAGCGCTCCCTGCTTTGATTGCTTTAGTCTCTCAAGCGCTCCATCAGACGTGTGCTCCTGCAGAAACTGGGTTTGGACGAGCCTCGGTGCTTTCTGAGCTCCTCTGCTCATGTTCATGGCCTGTGTTTTCCTGCGGCTCTGAGGAGCTGGATGTGCTTCAGTCTCGCTCTGCTTCAGCTCAGATCTGGATGTCCTCCTGTTCTCAGTGTTTTGGCAGAGCATGCAGACATTTCAGGATTGATCCACTTATCCAGATTAATCTCCTGAACTTGTGTGTGTGCAGATGAGTCTTTTAATGCCTTAACTTCCAGTGATTCTCATCTCATTCGCCTCAGAGACGACTGCTTAGACCTGCTTCTGTGTTTGTGATGGTGATTGTTTGGAAGCTTGTGATTTAATAAAGAAAGAAAGAAAGAAAAGAGAAAAAAAAAACAAGCGAAATATTCCACAAATAAATAATAAAAGCATTTTAATGACAGTTTTGAAAGATTTCAATAGAATAAATAATAATTTTTTATTTAATGGATTTATATTTTTAATTTGTGTACTTGAGCATGTACCGGGGTTATTATCTTATATATGTCTTTTATCTTATATTTATAATTTTTTTTTTTATTAAAAATAAATTATATATATATATATGTATATATTTCAGCTAGTTGCCAAGGCAACATTTATCATTTAAAATTTTAATATTTATATTTAACATATATATATATATATGTGTGTGTGTGTGTAATCATATAAAAAAAGGTAATTACATGACAAAAACACTATAAAAGTAGTAAAGTTTTAAGTAAAATTAAAAACTTGTTCAAAATACTAATAAAAATGTTCTTAGTGATACTGAAGTAACACTGGTATGCAGTTGTTTTTGAAGTAAAGATACATAATATTGATGATCTAAAGCTACTATTTTGGTATAGATCATTTACATGTTTAAGACATTTTCTGCAGTGTACCTTAAATACAACCAGAATACAAAACACTGACATGTCACAAGTTCAGGCCTCTGTGCTTTTTTAAAATTCAGTTTTAACCACATACTGATTTATTTCCATGCCTGTAAACCATCTGGTTTTCCCTTGAAACTGCGTTTAGTTCTGGTAATGCTGAATGACAATACAGTCAACCTTCAGAAGGACCTTGTTTTTGGATCATAGGGGGCATACATCTCTGGATTGTGATCAAAACTAATAACTCTCTAATCACTTGTGTCCTTCAACAGGTATATGGCTCCAGAAGTGCTTGACGATTCAATAAACATGAAGCACTTTGAGTCTTTCAAGAGGGCAGACATCTATGCCATGGGGCTGGTCTTCTGGGAAATTGCCAGCAGATGTTCTATTGGAGGTATTATTCATATGAAACTAGCTCTACTTTAATAACTGGTTTTTAAATATGTGCGTCATGTTTCCCCAGGGTTTCTTTCATTCAAGTATGTGAAGTATTTTAGTGAAGTTTGTCTGATCTTTTGATCAGCAGCATCATCTGTTGTTTTGAGTTTTAGACTCATCGTGCTTTAACTGAAGCATGTTTTTGCGCAGGCATTCACGAGGACTACCAGCTGCCGTACTATGACCTGGTGCAGTCCGACCCGTCGGTGGAGGAGATGAGGAGAGTCGTGTGCGAACAGAAACTACGGCCCAACATCCCAAACAGATGGCAGAGCTGTGAGGTGAGAACACTCCGCTTAAAACAGAGGAGTTAATTTGCTAAAACAGATAACTCCATTTTTATTTATTTTCAGAAATCATGTTTTTTTTTTTTATTGTGCGTTCCTACTAATATCAATCAAACTGCAGTTGATTGATATTAGAAAACAAAACAATCTTCACATTAAGGAGTTAATTTGCTAAAACAGATAACTCCATTTTTATTTATTTTCAGAAATCATGTTTTTTTTTTTATTGTGCGTTCCTACTAATATCAATCAAACTGCAGTTGATTGATATTAGAAAACAAAACAATCTTCACATTAAAAAAAAAATCTGATTTATTTAAATAACTTGAAATAAAAAAATATTGATTAAATATTTAAAGCTTAAAAATCATAAATCATATAAAAAGAAAAATGACTTCTTCCATGGACGACAGTAAAAAGTGTATGTATGCGCACTTGTTCTTCTGGTGAAGTCGTCTGGTTCTGGAGAGAACAGGTTTGATTTCTCCTGTAGATCAGTGAAGTTAATGTCATACTGGTGCACACGGCTCTGCTCTCTCGTGCGGTGTAATTGCATCACTGCGGAGAGGTAATGACCGCTGAGACAAACCACAGGCCTCACAGATCCACCCTCGCTCCTCTTTATTACTGCCGAAGTCACACGACTGGATTCGATTAGATCCGCTGTGAAATCTAATCCGTCTCCAGCGTATGAGCGCTGCCAAACACTCTGAGAAGTAGAGACGTGTCGCTGCTACTCTCCGTCTTTGTGTCTGCGTCTGTAGCACGTGATTCTGCCGCAGTAGCAGTGATATCTGTGACCCTGGAGCACAACACCAGTCATAGGGGTCAATTTTGTGAAATTGAGATTTATATATCTTCTGAAAGCTGAATAAATAGGATAGGACAATATGTTAGGATCGGACAATATTTGGCTGAGATACAACTATTTGAAAATCTGGAATCTGAGGGTGCAAAAAAATCTAAATATTGAGAAAATCATCTTTAAAGTTGTTCAAATGAAGTTCTTAGCAATGCATATTACTAATCAAACATTAAGTTTTGATATTTACGGTAGGACATTTACAAAATATCTTCAAGGAACATGATCTTTTAATCTGTTAATAACCTCTAAATATAAGGCTGTATTGCGGATGAGCTTCAGTATTTGGCGAGCGGCTAAATGAACTCAACTCTGCTTGTGTGTCTCTCCAGAAACAGAAATGATCTGATTTGCATTCGGTGGAGTCTTTAACCCTGAGAGCAGAATGTGGGTGTCAGTAATAGAGCTGCGATCTCTGCATTCATACACTGCGAACAGTGTGCCGAGTGTAAGCGCTCTAGCTCTTTGCTCGGTGTTTGATTCGTATCGGGAGTAAAACGCTCCTGCGAGCTTCACTTTATTGAAGACGAGCTTTTCTGATCGAGTCGTTAGGAGATGATGTGCACATAATGCCAAGAGCGCAATAAACAGATGGCATGAAGCGAAACACTGATTTGACAAGAAATGACTATTTTTCATGATTATCTCACAGTTTGACCATTTCTCATAATTTTGGCTATATCTTACAATGTGACTTTTTTCATAATTATACCCTTATTTCATGTAATTGCTCATTTTTATAGTTCACAATATGACTTTTTGTAATTGCGACCTCATTATTTCTCATGATGCAACATTATATCTCACAATGTGAATGTATTTTATTATTTTTTTCATGCTTTTAATTTGCGTTAACTATAATAACTATGATAAACACAGATGTGATTCCGATTTTTATGGTGGACTTTCACAGTTGAAGATTGAAAGTCTGGGTTTGGGACAAGAATGAAAGAGTGAAACGTGTGCGTGATGAATGCATGAAGCAGTGTGTGATGTGTAATGAGTTGCGTGTGCTGTCGTGTGTTCAGGCTCTGCGTGTGATGGCGAAGATCATGAGGGAGTGCTGGTACGCCAGCGGAGCGGCCCGTCTCACAGCCCTGCGCATCAAGAAGACGCTGTCCCAGCTCAGCCAGCAGGAGGGCATCAAGATGTAGAGCATTCCTTTCCCATCATCACAAGAGGACAGCACTTTCCCTGACGTTTCCCGCATCCTTGGCCTCGGTCTGAATCGCGCCGGACTCCTCTCTCACACGGAGCGTCATGCGCGTGCAAGACGGATGCTTTTATTATTTATAAGTGCATCTGAGTTTGGTTTGAGGTTTGACTTGTTTCTGTGGGACCTCGTGTTTAATTTCCGCTCATCGCTGCAGCTCTTCAGCTCGGCGTGACTTTAAATACATGTTTTCTGTTTTTGCAAAAACAACTGGACATGACCTCATTCAGTCCTGGCGAACATGCTGCGACATATGCAATACAGATTTACGACTTTATATTTTTACTGCTCTGCTACAACGACTACGATAACAACCATGCCTTCCAAGCCAGGTGTTACCAGCAAGTGCCACTGCTTTGAACCAACTAACCAACCCACCCTCACAGCGCGCTGATCTGCTGGTGCCATCCTTCATTCTCTCTGCCTCTCGTTCTCTGAGGATGAAACAACGATCAGACCTCTACAGCTGGAGCTGCGATCGCTTACAGACGGCCAGAAGGTTGGGAGCGTTACCTAAAGTTGCCCAAACACACGCCTAGATCGTTCTCAACATGCATCGAGGTGCAGTCGTATAGAAAATGGATATTTACTAAGCCATGGCGCTTCCAACATTTTGTGGCGACTTTTTCTAATAGAATGTGCAAAACACGAAGGACTGCTTTGAAAGTGTTTCGGGCGAGTCTTCTGGGACCAGTGTGGAGCTGGTGTGTGTCCAGTACAGACATGTAGCAGCGGTTGTGACGCGCAGTGCTTTATCAGAGCCGATGGGATCCGATAGCCGCTCGCGAATGAAGAGCGAAACGAGGCGGCGTGATTTTCTCAAGGTGTCAGTTTCTGGTGCTTATTTAAGCATGCAACTTGAGATTCTGATTTATGTGCATCTGTACGTTTGAGGCTTTTTCAGTCGTCTTTATGCTCAGATTAGAGGCCCTGAATGTGGAAGGAATATTCCGAGATGAACGCAGGTCAAGCTCAGGCCACAGCATTTGCGTTTTAATGTTGATTAGCACAAAACAAACTAAATATAAACAGATAAATAAATGAAACATTTGGAAAACAACAAAAATCATGCTTACGAATCACACTGAAATTGGAGCAGTTTTTGGAGGATTTAAAAGATTTAAACATTTTGTAAAAACGCTTGCACTACCAGTCAAGATTTTTAATGCTTTTTAAATCATTCTCTTCTGCTCACCAAGCTTGCATTTTCAAATCCAAAATACAGCAAAAGCAGTAATATTGTGAAATATTTCTGCTATTTAAAATATCTGTTTTCTATCTGTTAAACTGTAATGTATTTCTGTGATGCGCAGCTGTATTTTCAGCATCATTCCTCCAGTCTTCAGTGTCACATGATCTTCAGAAATCAGTATAATATGCTGATCTGCTGCTCGAGAAACATTTCTGATTATTATCAATGTTGAACACAGTTAAAGTAAAGTTTTTTCAGGATTATTTGATGAATAGAAAGATCCAAAGATCAGCATTTATCTGAAATCAAAAACTTTTGTAACATTATACCCTCTACCATTCAAAAGCCTGGAGTCAGTATATTTAAATCATTATATATTTATTATGAAATCATGAAATATTATAGAAATTAATACTTTTTAGTTAGGAAAGATGCATTAAATTAATCAAAATTGGTGATAAAGGCATTTATAATGTTACGAAGGATTTCTATTTCAGATAAATGCTGTTCTTCTGAACTTTCTGTTCATCTGTGAATCCTGAAAAATAAAATGTATCACAGTTTCCACAAAAATATTGTGCAGCACGACTGTGTTCAACATTGATAATAATCAGAAATGTTTCTCGAGCAGCAGATCAGCATATTATACTGATTTCTGAAGATCATGTGACACTGAAGACTGGAGTAATGATGCTGAAAATACAGCTGCGCATCACAGAAATACATTACAGTTTAACAGAGATTCACAGAGAAAGATTTAGAAAGAAACATTAAAAATCTTGCCGTCCAAAAGAGTACCTCACTGGAGCCCAGAAAACTCTTTTTTTTGTCAAAACCAACATTCAGCCACAAATGCTGTCCGTTTAGTCTGACTTGTACTGAATCTGCAGCATTCCTCTCAGTGAAGGTCAGTGCTGTCGTGTTGGTGGCTCTTCTGCAGGTTACAGCACATCCATACAGATGCTGCTCGTATCCTCTAACGCTGATTGATCAGGCCGTGTATTGTGAAGCCAGTTCCTTTGAGGGAAGCTAATGATTGATTATTGATACGTACAAATGCACAGTTCCTGAATGAAGTACTTTTTAATGCGTGCGTGGGACGTAGTGTGTGTAGATAATGTGTAGATGTGTATAATGTTAGTCCGGCTGCTGGCTGTGTGCCGTGTACAGTTCTGGAAGGAGAACGAGTCAATTAAACCCAAAACGAGCAGCGTTCAGTGCTGTCAGAGGAGGGCTGCGGATCGAGCGGATGTAGCTTCTTCAGGAATGAAAATGATCTTTTATTCATTCTCACGCCGTTCCAAACCTGTGAGATGAGTTTGGGGAATGAGATCGGTCGCTCTTTTACACGCAGCTAAAATAAATCCGTATCACTAGTTCACTAGAACTGAAAAATAAATGTTACCTGACGTAAAATATAAAAACTTAAACTTTATTTTCAGCTAGTTTCCAAAGTAATACTCCTCACTTTCATTGACTTTAACTTGATAAAATGAAAGACATCAAAAACTAATAATGGAAAAGCACAACTTAAATGAGTAAAACCTTAACTAAAATTAAAATGAGAAAAAATAAAATTGAAAACATGATATGACACTAACATAACACTGATCAGGATTGAATCTTTCAAGCTTCAGAAAGAGCTAGCCTGCGAGACTGGATGTTTTGCAGCACTGGACATCAACAGAAGCGCTAGCTTGTGATTTTGTGAAGCTGAATCGTCTTTGATTCGTTCACGGATCTGATTCAATTGATCCAGTTTCAGCATTCACTGCAGCTGCACGGAAAAGAGCAGCTAGAACATTCATCAAAACGTCTCTTTTTGCATTCTATGGTGAACCGCAGGAATCGGCACGGTTTGGAACGACATGAGGATGGCTTTCCGTCTCGGATCAGCAGCTCGAGCGGATGCGTTCTCAGTAAAGCACACGATGCTCCTCGAGGAGACTTCAATCCATATTTCCAGCAGAAAGCCCTTACATGACCCAGACTCCTCCAGCGCCGGCTCTTCATTCATAATTCTCCAGCGGCAGCTTATGCAGCTCTGCACTGTAATGCACGAACACGTCAGACGGACTAATTAATGAAAGCACGTCGTGACAGGTGTGAATGTTACTAGTGCAGAGTATTTGCATAAATTAGCTGAAGGTGATTTTTAAAGCAGTGGCATGAAACACACGGGTCTTTCACTCATTTATGCAAACGCATCACTCTCTCCATGCTGTTATTAGAGATTAATTACACCGCTATGCTATTATTATACGGACACTGTGAAAAATACGCTTGGAGAATTCTGGGTGGTTTAAGGGCAGCTGACGAGCTTCCCATGATGCATTTCACTGGGACGCTGTGTGCTGCTGATTGGACGGTAGAGGAGAGCGTTATCGTTTCATTTGGTGCCTGAGTTTGACTCGGTTTTGTTTTTTAACTCCACTTAGAATGATGCACTGCATGGGGCTTATTTCTAATGTTTGCATCACTTGCTTTTAAAAAATAAATATATATATATATATATATATATATATATATATATATATTAAGAAAAAAAAAATCAAGAATAATAATAAAAATAATAATAATTTCAATAGGTTTTAAAGGTCAAAATGTCATGAGAAAAATACCTCCTCTGAAGACCAATGTGTTTATACCTCAGTGTATATATTTGAGTTTGTTTCGTTTGAAATGCTGAAATGAGATTTGATGTGGCTGGTACTGTATTATTGTCCAAACGGTATATTCCTCCTTTAAAGCAGTGTTTGGTTTGTTTCTGTTCTTTTCGTGTTCTGTATGAATTACAAGTGCTTTACTGATGTCATACTGTGTTTTAATGCCTCCTCAGCTGTATAGAAATGCCTTGTACTGTTTCTTTTACACACAAAAAAAATTAGAAAGAAAAAAAACAAACCTAAAGCGTGAAGCTGGTGGCGATGTGGGCCGTGTGGGTCACTAAAGCAATGAAGACATGAGGAAATCAGCTGATGCATGTGCAGTTCTTCTGTGTGAAGAAAGCGGCTGACCAGGAGGAGATGCACGAGTGTGCAGGAACTGGTTTTGGGTGCTTTTGTGATTCAGTCGTCAAGCTTTCTGTGGCTTCTCTCTGCAAGAGGCTGCCTGAGGAAGGCAGGCAGATATAGATGGAGATAAATAGCTTGTATTTCTCCAGCAGGGCACGCTGTTGCCTTTCAAGCCTCTGCATTCTGCTGCGCTGCAGACGCTTCATGCTGAATGCATCTGGAGTTGTGCAGCTTCACATGAGTGATTAAGATGCTGGATGGGTTTCACTGCAGCATCCGATCATATATGCAGTCTGAGAAAACACAGGAGACAGCAGTCCTGTTTAATACTGGGGATAATAGTTCAGTCTTTTGCGTTTATACTTAAAATAGAGAAATGTTGTGATGTGAAAAATGAAAAAATATAGAAGAATACTCTACTTCGACTTTCTTTATGTAATATCAATTTTTTTAATTCTAAAAGTGCGTTGGATGTTGTATAATTGATATCAGAATTCAGCCTATTGGAATAATGTTTAGATAGTGTAGAGTTAAGAGCTCTGAGAGTGGAGCGTCTCTTCTGATGTTTGACAGGACTCAGGAGTGTTGTATAGTTCTGCACACTCGTGCTTGCTCGTGTGCTGCTGATGTGATGCTGCAGTGATGATGCTGATGAGAGAGAGGGCTTGCAGCAGCCAAGCGTATATCCAGCATCTCGTATACACAGATCCTCAGTCAGAAGTTATTACAAATCCTTGTCAAACTCTTTTCATTTGCCTTATGAGATCACACTGAACTCCGGGTTTTACACTGAGCCAAGAAACCTACGGAAGCCCATTTCTGCCTCATAATAATAATAATAATAATAAAAAGGAATTACATGTTTTTATCTCATAGCCTTTTTTTTTTAAACTAAGACTTTTCTTCTAAGAATTGAAAGATATAAAGAGAGACTTTATTTCTCAAAACTCTGAGTTCTGTTTTTTCCTTTCTTTTCACAGAATAAAAAAGATAACTGCGACTTTCTCTCTCGCCATTCTGAGTTAAGATCTCACAACTCTTTCTTTCAGAAATGCAAGATAAACTAGAATTTTTAGACAAAAAGTCACAATTAACTTTTTATTTCTGTTATATTCCGTGCTGGAAATGGGCCTCCATAAAAAAAAAAAAAACAGAATTGCGCGATATAAACTATGAATTAAGAGCAAAAAGTCAGAATTGCGCATTTATATTTATTTCTTGATTTTTGCGGAAACGTGTTCCCATAGAAACCTGCATTATACCTACACTTAATCAATCCTGTTTGAGGGGAATTATCATTTATCATCTTATGTTGAGCGGAATTCATTCATTCATTAACTTAATATGGCTTAGATAGCCTACATTTAGCCAAATATAATATCATATAAGCCCAAGCCTCGCAGTGTGAGGTTAACTCGTCGCTCTCAGTCTGCAGCGCTGCTTCTGAATAGCTCTGTGTGTGTGTGTGAGAGTGTGTGAGTGTGTGTGTGAGAGTGTGAGAGAGTGTGTGAGTGTGTGTGTGAGAGTGTGAGAGAGTGTGTGAGTGTGTGTGTGAGAGTGTGAGAGAGTGTGTGAGTGTGTGTGTGAGAGTGTGAGAGAGTGTGTGAGTGTGTGTGTGAGAGTGTGAGAGAGTGTGTGAGTGTGTGTGTGAGAGTGTGAGAGAGTGTGTGAGTGTGTGTGTGAGAGTGTGAGAGAGTGTGTGAGTGTGTGTGTGAGAGTGTGAGAGAGTGTGTGAGTGTGTGTGTGAGAGTGTGAGAGAGTGTGTGAGTGTGTGTGTGAGAGTGTGAGAGAGTGTGTGAGTGTGTGTGTGAGAGTGTGAGAGAGTGTGTGAGTGTGTGTGTGAGAGTGTGAGAGAGTGTGTGAGTGTGTGTGTGAGAGTGTGAGAGAGTGTGTGAGTGTGTGTGTGAGAGTGTGAGAGAGTGTGTGAGTGTGTGTGTGAGAGTGTGAGAGAGTGTGTGAGTGTGTGTGTGAGAGTGTGAGAGAGTGTGTGAGTGTGTGTGTGAGAGTGTGAGAGAGTGTGTGAGTGTGTGTGTGAGAGTGTGAGAGAGTGTGTGAGTGTGTGTGTGAGAGTGTGAGAGAGTGTGTGAGTGTGTGTGTGAGAGTGTGAGAGAGTGTGTGAGTGTGTGTGTGAGAGTGTGAGAGAGTGTGTGAGTGTGTGTGTGAGAGTGTGAGAGAGTGTGTGAGTGTGTGTGTGAGAGTGTGAGAGAGTGTGTGAGTGTGTGTGTGAGAGTGTGAGAGAGTGTGTGAGTGTGTGTGTGAGAGTGTGAGAGAGTGTGTGAGTGTGTGTGTGAGAGTGTGAGAGAGTGTGTGAGTGTGTGTGTGAGAGTGTGAGAGAGTGTGTGAGTGTGTGTGTGAGAGTGTGAGAGAGTGTGTGAGTGTGTGTGTGAGAGTGTGAGAGAGTGTGTGAGTGTGTGTGTGAGAGTGTGAGAGAGTGTGTGAGTGTGTGTGTGAGAGTGTGAGAGAGTGTGTGAGTGTGTGTGTGAGAGTGTGAGAGAGTGTGTGAGTGTGTGTGTGAGAGTGTGAGAGAGTGTGTGAGTGTGTGTGTGAGAGTGTGAGAGAGTGTGTGAGTGTGTGTGTGAGAGTGTGAGAGAGTGTGTGAGTGTGTGTGTGAGAGTGTGAGAGAGTGTGTGAGTGTGTGTGTGAGAGTGTGAGAGAGTGTGTGAGTGTGTGTGTGAGAGTGTGAGAGAGTGTGTGAGTGTGTGTGTGAGAGTGTGAGAGAGTGTGTGAGTGTGTGTGTGAGAGTGTGAGAGAGTGTGTGAGTGTGTGTGTGAGAGTGTGAGAGAGTGTGTGAGTGTGTGTGTGAGAGTGTGAGAGAGTGTGTGAGTGTGTGTGTGAGAGTGTGAGAGAGTGTGTGAGTGTGTGTGTGAGAGTGTGAGAGAGTGTGTGAGTGTGTGTGTGAGAGTGTGAGAGAGTGTGTGAGTGTGTGTGTGAGAGTGTGAGAGAGTGTGTGAGTGTGTGTGTGAGAGTGTGAGAGAGTGTGTGAGTGTGTGTGTGAGAG
>NW_015506232.1:448595-458595 GCF_001515645.1 Sinocyclocheilus grahami | reverse complement strand
ACAGACACAGACACACACACACTCACAGACACACGCACAGACACAGACACACACACACACACACACACACAGACACACGCACAGACACAGACACACACACACAGCAGATACAGCTCTTCAATAACTCATCACAATAAACATGCGGGGAAATATTTGTAATCATCAAAAAATTCAAAAAACAACAACAAAGTAATATGTTTCCCACAAAACTATTGTGCGGCACAACTGTGTTCAACATTGATAATAATCAGAAATGTTTGTCGAGCAGCAGATCAGCATATTATACTGATTTCTGAAGATCATGTGACACTGAAGACTGGAGTAATGATGCTGAAAATACAGCTGCACATCACAGAAATACATTACAGCTTAACAGAGATTCACAGAGAAAACAGATGTGCTACATTATAATAATATTTCACTGTTTTTACTGTATTTTTGATCAAATAAATGCAGTATATGATTTTTAAAAAAATTCCTAATGAAGGTCTCTACCCGTTTTCTGTAGGGAATAGTGTCAGAGTGACTCCTGACCTTCATCAGTAGCCTCACCCAGCATCATCATCATCAGGAGCAGCTCAGTCCAGACGACAAAACCGAAACGCGTTTCTGCTGCAGTGTGTCCCTGGCGGGCCGCCGTCGCGATGGGCGAGAGCATGTCGAAGCGGCTGAAGCTAGTCACCGGCTCCGAGGCAGAGATGGAGGAGCGCGGCTTCAGCAACCCGTTCCCGGACTGGGATCAGAGCCTGTCCGGGTCCTCAGACCCAGCAGAACACAGCGGAGGAAACCAGCCGCTTGACGCCGACGGAAAGGTTCGTGATCTCGCGTTATGTGAGCGTTTATCGCGTGTTTGTAGCATGCTAACGCTAGCTCCTCTGTTTACAAACACGCTGTTGTTCATCAGCAGATGTCTGATTCTCAGCATGTGTACAGTACTCGTATGTTTAATTCTCACTTAGTGAAATGATCCGAAAACAGCTTTCACAGACTCGTGAGTCCATTTCATTTAGTAAGACGTGCATCATTTTGTTCTTTCTTCCCTCTGAAAGTCATAGCTTGGTCAGAGCAACATTGTAGCACTTTGCCCAAGACTAATTTCCTTTCGGGGACAAATAAAGATGATCCTATCCTAGCACCCTAGCAACACCCTGACAACCACCCACAACACCCTAGCAACACCCTGACAACTCCCACAATACCCTGACAACCACCCACAACACACTGACAACTCCCACAATACCCTAGCGAAGTCATAGCTTGGTCAGAGCAACATTGTAGCACTTTGCCCAAGACTAATTTCCTTTCGGGGACAAATAAAGATGATCCTATCCTAGCACCCTAGCAACCCCCTGACAACCACCCACAACACCCTAGCAACACCCTGACAACTCCCACAACACCCTGACATCTCCCACAACACCCTGACATCTCCCACAACACCCTGACAACCTCCCACAATACCCTGACAACCACCCACAACACACTGACAACCACCCACAATACCCTAGCAACACACTGACAACTCCCACAACACCCTAGCAACTCCCACAATACCCTAGCAACACCCTGACAACCCCCGCAACCCCCTGACAACCCCCCGCAACCCCCTGACAACCCCCCGCAACCCCCTGACAACCCCCCGCAACCCCCTGACAACCCCCCGCAACCCCCTGACAACCCCCCGCAACCCCCTGACAACCCCCCGCAACCCCCTGACAACCCCCCGCAACCCCCTGACAACCCCCCGCAACCCCCTGACAACCCCCCGCAACCCCCTGACAACCCCCCGCAACCCCCTGACAACCCCCCGCAACCCCCTGACAACCCCCCGCAACCCCCTGACAACCCCCCGCAACCCCCTGACAACCCCCCGCAACCCCCTGACAACCCCCCGCAACCCCCTGACAACCCCCCGCAACCCCCTGACAACCCCCCGCAACCCCCTGACAACCCCCCGCAACCCCCTGACAACCCCCCGCAACCCCCTGACAACCCCCCGCAACCCCCTGACAACCCCCCGCAACCCCCTGACAACCCCCCGCAACCCCCTGACAACCCCCCGCAACCCCCTGACAACCCCCCGCAACCCCCTGACAACCCCCCGCAACCCCCTGACAACCCCCCGCAACCCCCTGACAACCACCCACAACACCCTAGCTACTCCCACAACACCCTAGCAACACCCTGACAACCACTGACAACTCCCACAACACTCTAGCAACACCCTGACAACCACTCACAACACCCTAGCAACACACTGGTGACGTTTGCATAGGCGAACATTTGCTTTTATGTGTGTTTATGATTAATAGAGGCTTTTTTCAGCCACCGAATAAAAAAAAAAAAGGTAAATGTCACACTTTATCGCACGATTTTAACAATTTTTTCACACAATTCTCAGAATTGCAAGATATAAACTCAAAATTCAAAGAAAAACAACTGATTTGTGATATGTAAACTCAGAATTGCTAGATATAAACTCAAAATTGCAAGAAAAAAAAGTTAAATTTCTGTTTAGTTCTTGCAGTTCTGAGGAAAACAATCTGAATTGTAATATTCTATTCCATGGCAGAAACAGGCTTCCATAAAGATTTGACTCAAACTGCAGTGTCTCAAAATGTGCAGCACAATAATTTTTTTTGTGTGCATCTCTAATTTTGATCAAAAGCTGTGGTTGCTATGGTTATTAGGACATTCACTGTGAAAGTACCACACTATACTTTGAGCTGCACTGGAGAGCTTTAGTGCATGAATATGGCAATCATTCAGCACATGCAGTGTATCAGGTTATCAGACGGACACACCTATACTACCAGAGTATTTTTGTTAAGGTTATAGCTAATAATCTGTACTGTAGCAGTTGTAATTGTTCTCTGAGGAGTCCTTTAGATATCAGACACCATCTCTGTATGGACCTCTCTGATTTCTGAGATCGGGAGGTTTGTGCTGATTCTCTCAGTATTCCCAGCAGTGGCCTCAGCTGTCAGTCACTCCTGTGCTGTGGAGCTCTGCAGGAATACACCTTCATTATTGGATTCGGTTCAGGCAGCAGCAGGGCTCCATGCTCAGCAAAGTCAACGCGTCAGAATTTCTCCATTGCAGTACTCCTGATTATTTTCAAGAGTATTGATTATTTTTGTTGAATTAGAACCAGGACATCTTAACAGGTGCATTGCAACAAACTAGAAACCACACAGAACACTTTAGCAACCCTGAAGCAACATCCTGACAACCACCCACAACACCCGAGCATCATGCTGGCAGATTTTGCATCACATATTCTCAGGACAATTCTAGTATAAACTGTGAAAGTAACATAATTTGGACTTTTTTCCAGTGTTTACCTACATTGACTGCGTTTGCTCAATCTGTCAGCCCTGGGAAATATACATTACAAACCAATATTTTGTTCAAAAGTAGCAGGTCAGTATCACTGAAATACTATTTTTTATATATATATATATATTTTTTTTTTACTCTCACACACACGCACGCACGTTTTTTTTTATTATTATTAGTTTTTAGTTATCTATGTCTGTTTTTTTTATTATTAATTTTTATTTCAGTTTTTGGTACATAAAGATAAACTACATTAAAATGAGATTTAAAAAAAATATTTTAGTTAATGTTTATTTGATTTCAAAAACTATTTTTGATTTTTTTTACGGTTTTAATTTTAATTTTAGAAAACTAAAATTACACTGGTCCCCACTGACCTGATGCCTTACTTTAGGCTAAATTTGCAGCCCTGTTTTCCATTCTGCCATAATTCTTATTCACCTTTTTATTTTTTTAAAATTAAAAATATAATCTAAATATATATATTTTTCTTTATTTTTTTTATGATTTTCTTTTTATGAATTATTTATGATTTAAATAATTAGTAAATTATATAACATGTTTACTTGCATTACATGTGAAATGACACACATCATGGTTTTAAACTCTATTTTCCAAATGTCCCCAATTTAATTTTAAGCCGGTTCTTATATAAATGACTATAGATCATCATCATCTGACTTCAGCATTTTATTATCATCTTTTTGCAGTGTAGGCAAAATACAGATGTGAGCTTGAAATATCTGCCCCTAGTAGATTATTTTACCCACAATTACTCCTTACTGCTTATTTTAAGATTGTGTCTTTGTCAGGGTTGCTTGTGATAGGTGAGGTTTGCTCCTCGTTAGGATTCGCCTCACAGACTCACTGCTGCAGGAGAAAAACACAACTCTGGATTCGATCCACCTTCACTCTACCGTGCCCAAGGTTCCTGAGCTGTTGAACTCAGACCTTCAGAAATAGCAATAGACATTATGCATTTCCCCCTGTGGCAGTAAACAGTCTGAATAAAAAGGAACTTTTTTCCTTCTGTTCAAATGTGCTCTTAGTATCAGGCTGAACACCAGGATCCCGGGGTGCCACATTGCTCTTTGTACCATTGTCAGCAAATCACAGGTGACAGTTGATTCGGTATACGATTAGCTAGTCTCTCTGCGACTTTGTCAAACGATCAGTGGTTCTCTGAGTAGTTCCTGAAGGCTGAACTGAGATGTTGCAGTGCAGGGCCAAGAAGTCACTGAAGTACAGTTCACTTTTAAAGGTTAGAAGTGTGTCTGTGATGCAGTAGGTATGCATATGCATATCTTTTTAAATCAAATCAATGTTGATATTAGATTGGATATGCATATATTTAGAATGTTATAATGGAGATTCCGCAGGGCTCTGTATTTGGTCCGCAACATTTTTGAACACAGTGCTGTACGCTATTCAGTGCCAGTGTCTCTTTGTGTGAATTCATTAATAAAACAACTATTTGTCAAACTAAGCTTTTTAAGCTTACTTACAAACTCTTTTTTTCCCCTTCCCTGAGAATAGATCAGCGATGCCTTTCAGAAGAAGGTGCAAAGCAAGATCACAGATCTTCTCCAACAGATGGAGGAGGGCCTGAAGACTGCAGATCCACATGATTGTTCCACCTACACGGGCTGGACAGGTGAATACCAAACAGTTAATATGATGAACTTCGTGGACTTTATTTGCAGCTTTTGCAGAATAGAATTTAAATCAGTGTGCTATTATTTTTTTGTATGTAAAATGTCACAGCATGCAATGCTGTTGCTGCCTGGTTTTCCCCTGTTAAAAATGAACATTCCTTTGAATTCTTAAAGAAAGTAATGTAATTTGGACCATACAGCATATAAGGACGATAAGAAAACATTTTTTTAAATGCTCAAATTTGAGTGTTCACTGCATTTCTCAAGCTCTCATCTATTAAACCCTGGGAAATATGTTATAATTCACTACAAACCAACATTCTGTGTGTGTGTGTGTGTATATATAAATATATTAAGTGTGTGTGTACTGTGTATATTTATTACATATATATAAATACACACACATACAGCATTTATTTTGAAAATATTTACATGTATATATATATTCATATAATTTATATAATATTTAAATATTTAATATATAAACAACATATTTTTCTTAAATATATACATGCATGCATGTGAATTTATATATATGTAATAAATATACACCGTACTCACACATATATTATGTAAACAAAAACTTTTATTTTGGATGCGATTAATTGTTTGACAGCCCTAATACACACACACACACACACACACACACACACACACACACACACACACACACACACACACACGTTAATTGATAGAAAATTGGGGTTTATTTTATTTGTATTTAGGCACTTTAAAATAAAACATTTCCAAATATGCCAAGAAAATTGCTAATCCAATATAAAATAAATGTAAAATAATAAATAGTAAAGTTGAATTTGTTGCATGTGTTGAATATGCTGTACAGTAGTAGAGTCGCAATGCATTGTAAGCTGAATGTCCTCGGCAGGCATAGCCCTGCTGTACCTGCAGCTGTATCGAGGGACGCAGGAGGCCCCGCATCTGCAGCGGGCTCTGGATTACGTCAAACGCGCGCTGAGGAACCTGAACGGACGGCGCGTCAGCTTCTTGTGCGGAGACGCCGGGCCTCTAGCTGTAGGCGCAGTCGTTCACCACCACTTAAAGAACCAGACCGAGTCCCAGGAGTGCCTCACGAAGTAAAGAGCATTTCTAACTCTCCGTTTGTCTCTTTGGCTTTCTCTGCTTGCTTCCACTGCCTGTTCTCTGGAAGTGTGTTTGGGAAAGATAGCTGTGGTTTTGCAAAAAAACGTAGTGCACAAAACTTAAATGAAACCAATGGTTGGAAAATGCACTATTACAGTCAGGGGGCATGATTCAATGTGTTAATTTTAATTTGTTATTTATAGGGCTGTCGATTTAGCATGTTAATTTGGTGAGATTACTTATTGATTGAATGCAGAGTCTGATGATCCTGATGCAGGACGACTGACTGCGTGATAAAGTCTGTTAGAATGCGGTTATATAAACCTAAAATTCAAGATATGAGTACAAAAAAAATCACACTCTTATATTTCTATTATATGATATAGTTGAGCAATATCACACCAGCTAGAGTACTGTTTCTCCCCAATATCTGCACCGTTGATAATGTGAAACAGCCCTAGGTATTTACAAAAATAAAAATAAACCCTATTATGGGTTATGAAAGGTTCATATTTTGGTTTTGGGAGTCCCCAACAACAGGTCGACATGCATGCAAGCTTCAAGTTTTCCCAGGGTCTGCGGGACTCGTTTAAGTGATTCAGAGTCGACTCTTTCTTTTGAGAGACAATAACTTTATACACGGTGCACTTTCAGATTTAAAGATTCACTTAGAGCTGTGTTGCACACTGCATGAAAGGTCAAAAATCCATAATAGGGGCACTTTAATTAATGCATTAAACTGACAGCTGTAAAAATCAGTGTCTCATTTGATCAAATTGATCTACATTTGATTTGCTGTCAGTAAATTGTATTATATTAGCCACTATTATTTCTAGAAATTGGCATCGGCCACTGAGGAACCCGAAGGCACTAGTTTGTCGTGCGCTGGTGAGGAGAACAGACTCTGATTTGATTGAAGAGCTGGAGCTGCGCTCTGGTCCTCTGAGGCGTTTCTGTGTGTGTTGTAGTGAGACGCTCTGGCTCTCAGGCGTGTGTGTTATGTGTGTTGCTCTCTGAACTCATTCGTCTGATAGATCGCCCGCAGCTCTCGGCGGGAGTCTGATTATAAACCCTCGTCCAGCTCTGCCCTTACTGTGCTCTCGACTCATTGTGCTGTTCAAACACAAGATTGAGTTGAAAAGAAAAAGGAAAACAAAAGGAGAAATGCTACATTATATTAAACTGATTTGTGTGTATTTTTAATGTCTAGAATAGATTAAACCAGATCATTTGGGGTCCAGTAATATTTTTGTTTTAAATAAATGTATACATTTATTGATCAAGGATGCATTAAATCGATCAAAAGTGACGGTAAAGACATTTATAAAGTCACAAAATATTTCTATTTCAAATAAATGCTGTTCTTCTGAACTTTCTGTTCATCTGTGAATCCTGAAAAATAAAATGTATTACGGTTTCCACAAAAATATTGTGCAGCACGACTGTTTTCAACATTGATAATAATCAGAAATGTTTCTCGAGCAGCATGGTTTATTTAATCAGGATTACATTACATTATCATTGACTCAAATCATCTGACCATTTCATACTTCATATACATTAAAGTACATATTAAGCTTTTGAAAAACAAATAAAATTAAATGAATACAATCTGAAAAAGACTAAATAAAATGAATACATATTCTTCTTTTTTAAGTCTTGTGTCTGAAAATGTATGATGCAGACACTGTCTGAAATTTATGAAAATATTCCTAAAAAATCTAATCTAGATATTTGAGATAATTTCCATTATTTGTAAGGTCCTATTGTAGCAACATCTGTAAACTGTTGATGCACAAAGTGTTTGGCAAGCTTTTTTTCAGTATTGTACAAAGCGATTATAATGCTTGGTTCCTCTGGCGTTCAGATTGCTCCAGCTCCAGCGCTCAGTGCTCAGTCCAGACTCTGACGTTCCTGATGAGCTGCTGTACGGTCGAGCCGGATACCTCTTCGCTCTGCTGTATGTGAACGCAGAGATCGCGCCGGACGCGGTGGACGACGACACCATCATCAAGGTCAATGTCAACGTCTGTCTGTATTCATACATGCACGTGAAGTAGGGGTGTGCAATCTAATAATGTCAGAATTGTTGTTTTAAAGATATGCGGTTTTGACATTATCGAGTATTTTGCAAAAACCATTCAGATCACCCCTACAGAGCGCACGCTCGCATTACGTGAAGTCTAGACTGGTGCGCGGGCGTTCTTTCACTGCATGATTCAGTATTAAAATGCATTTAGAACAATCGCAAATTCAGGACGACATGGCAGAAAAAGTATTTATTTATACCACTTCATATAGTTAATCAATTTCATACGAAGAGTGCCGTTTTTCTCCAAAAATCGGCATGATTACAAATGTGATATTGATTTTTTACAACAGTTCAATAAACAAGAACTTAGCTAATTAAGAGACTTATGTTTTAGGCACCATATTTCCTGTTTTTGCTCTATTTCGACAACAAAAATAATTCCAAACACAGCGCTGTTCTGCGTCTCTGAGCAACATGATAGTGTTTCGTTCCTGAATGAATCAAGCGTTTAAATGATTCGGTTCAGTCACAATGACTCACTTATTAACAGTGACTCGCTGCCACCTGCTGGCGGTTTTAATTTCACATTTAAAGTAGCTTTTATTATTTAAATAATTTCAAATATCAACATTCAACATTTTGTTTAATATATCAAAACATTATTTATGCATTTGTAACTTTCATTTGCTTTGTAACAGCCCAGATGTCGTCTTATTCTAATTCACTGATTAAATGTAACAATTTGACACAAACGATGACGGACACTTTAAGAAGAAATGGCTTTATAAAGGTAACAATGCCCATAAAATGTAAAAATCAGTTTAAACTTGTTGGAAAAGATTAATTTCTATCAGTGTGAACTGACCAGCACACAGAATATGAAGAATATTAAAAACATTAGGAGTCAGCTGTCGTTGGTAGTCCTTAAGATACCAGCACAATAACACGCTCAGCAAAATATCATCTAATTATTGTTATGGATAAAATCCCAGAAAATATTTTTTGTTAATATCCCTAACATAAAGTATAATAACCAGTAAAACTTGCATTGATAAAAATACATTACAAATGCATCCATCGATAAAACTGCTGGTGTTCCTCTGTTTACTCACATCTCTGGAGTGTGTGTGTGTGTGTGTGTGTGTGTGTGTGTGTGTGTCTGCAGCAGATGCATTCATCCTCGTTACTGTACGTCATGCATTATAGTCTTCATTCTCTGGCCGGTGTCCAGTTTCTCAGTGTATGTGGGCAGACGAGAGGAGCGAGCTGAAGAGAGTAATGCGTTTGTGTGCCACAGTAATGATGAAACATTACAGCTGCCTCCGACTCGAGTCTGGCACGAGCAGGATTTATGGTTATTAAAGGAGTCTGTGGCGGGACCAGCTCTGTTTCCGTGTCTGGATCTGTGAAATCTGTGCTGAAATAATACAGTACACACATTCTCCTCCTCATATCAGTCTCAGGGTATATTTAGAGCAAAACCTAATACATATTTTTGATTACATTTAGACACAAAGATGCACAATAACTTGATTTTGCGAGTAGCACCTGTCTTTATAGCAGAGTAAATGCATCCTAACTCCAGAAGACACATACACTAATAGTCTTTTTGTGTCTGCAGTGGTTTTTACAGTTGACTGCATCTGAAGATAGATAGCTGCAGATGCTCCTGTGACCTCCAGTCTTCATCTCAGCAGGCGACATCTCCACCAGCTTGCTGTTTCTTTGACAGCCCTGATCTGAAGCAATTATTCTTCATTTACTTCAATAGGAGTATTTGCTTTTGAGAATCAGTCACTGACTATTTCTGAATGTTTTGGTGAAAATATAACTCTGGCTTTGAGGTGGTTGAGATGAAAGGGTTATTGTGTGA
>NW_015506232.1:445671-445888 GCF_001515645.1 Sinocyclocheilus grahami | reverse complement strand
TGTGTGTGTGTGTGTGTGTGTGTGAGAGAGAGTGTGTGTGTGTGTGTGTGTGTGTAAGAGAGTGAGTGTGTGTGTGTGTGTGTGTGTGTGTGTGTGTGTGTGTAAGAGAGTGTGTGTGTGTAAGAGAGTGTGTGAGAGTGTGAGAGTGTGAGAGTGAGAGAGTGTGAGAGAGTGTGAGTGTGTGAGAGAGTGTGAGTGTGTGAGTGTGTGTGAGTGT
>NW_015506232.1:443017-444868 GCF_001515645.1 Sinocyclocheilus grahami | reverse complement strand
GTGAGTGCGTGAGTGAGTGAGTGAGTGTGTGCGTGAGTGAGTGAGTGAGTGAGTGCGTGCGTGAGTGTGTGAGTGAGTGTGTGCGTGAGTGTGTGTGTGCGTGTGTGCGTGCGTGTGAGAGTGAGTGTGTGTGTGCGTGTGAGAGTGAGTGTGTGCGTGTGTGTGAGAGTGAGTGAGTGAGTGAGTGTGTGTGTGAGAGAGAGAGAGTGTGTGTGTTTGTTTATAATACTTAATCTTCTGGTAATGGGCTGCTAATGGTATTATGTGCAAAAGTAATTGCATTTCTTCAAACAAAATGTTTTTTCAACAAAGGTAGTAAAAGAATCATTAATGGAAGCATTAAAGAATTCCTTATGATTACCATCCTTGTTTATAGTACCTGGCAGTGAAGCATCTATTAATTTGATGTTATGTTAACATCTTAACTAATTGTTAATTAACAGCATTTATCTTCTGTCCACTCTTGTCCTGTCAGTCCAAAGTTTTCTGAAGTCTTTGTGCAGCGGTTGAGAATCATAACCCATCACAGACGTGTGTGTTGTGTGTACGACGAATGCATTGCTGAATAATATTCCTTTAAACTAATCTCTCGGCCTATCACTAATCACATGTCAATAACAACAGTAACTTGAGCTTACTGGTATCTTTGTTGTTGTTCTCTTTAATTCATTAATTTGTAAGGATAATGTGCAACAAATGAATGCAGATTGAGGGAAATTAAGTTTTAATATTGAACCCATTAGTGAAGACTTAATTACATCAGTGTTTAAAGATGCAGATCTGTAATCCAAATTGTGACCCCAAGGAAAGAATCAAGCTGAAAAAGCTTTTAGCTTTAGTTAAAAAATACTTACTTAAAAAACAAAACAAAACTTTTATTCATCAAGGATGCGTTAAATTGATCAAAATGGAGACATTTATAATGTTACAAAATATTTCCATATCAAATAAATGCCGTTCTTTTGAACTTTCTATTCATCTGTGAATATATACTACAGTAGAAAGCTCGTGCTACTTGGTGATCTGACAGCAGTGATGCATAATTATATTTGAAAAATAAAATGCTGTCAATAGGTTGCAGATAAGATGCCATTAATTCTTTGTGGTAAATATCATATTTTATTGTGCTTCCAATGTTCCAAAAAGCTTTTTACAAGCACAGATTGTCTTTAAAGTGGTTCTTTTCTAGCAAAGTATGATATCACATATATATTGCCCCGTATTAGAATTTTTTGTCTGTATCTTATCAGTCAATATTAGTTAGTTAAGTTGGATATTTAAAAAAGTGTTTTCTCATTTCCCCTATCATCTCTGAATGCTCAAAATCAGTAATGATGTGCTTGTTGGTATTGGTCAGGATTTTAAGATTGGTGCATCTTTATTCTGTTGCGTGGATGAGTAATTTTGAGCTATCTGTGTCAATATTTCAAATCTTCTTGGCTGCATTGAAAGTTTGGTCCAAAATATGGTTCCTTTGAGTGAAAAATCAACCTTTTAAAGCCATTCCAGAGCAACTGCATAGATATTAAGATGTTTGGATATTGATGTTTGGGTTTTTATGTCATAAAGCAGCCTGGCATACCTGACAACCCTGTCAATACTCCTTCAAAAAGCATCCCAGGATGCAACATCAAGTCTGCCAGCATTAGCATACATTTCACAGCTTCCTATATTGGAAAATCCTCATGCTAGCGCCTCCTCTAATGGCTTTCCTTGGAGTCTTGTAAGACCCCATATGCAGTCGGCTGCTATGTAAGCTGCATCTTTATGGACCATTTCTACACTATACAGTGAAATGCGGAGGCAAAAAGCACTAAAACGCCTCATTCTTCATCCGGCAGTAGTGGATGA
>NW_015506232.1:441916-443007 GCF_001515645.1 Sinocyclocheilus grahami | reverse complement strand
TTTAAGGGGGTCTGAATACTTTCCGTACCCACTGTATATATTGCCCCGTATTAGATTTTTTTGTCTGTATCTTATCAGTCAATATTAGTTAGTTAAGTTGGATATTTAAAAAAGTGTTTTCTCATTTCCCCTATCATCTCTGAATGCTCAAAATCAGTAATGATTTGCTTGTTGGTATTGGTCAGGATTTTAAGATTGGTGCATCTTTATTCTGTTGCGTGGATGAGTAATTTTGAGCTATCTGTGTCAATATTTCAAATGTTCTTGGCTGCATTGAAAGTTTGGTCCAAAATATGGTTCCTTTGAGTGAAAAATCAACCTTTTAAAGCCATTCCAGAGCAACTGCATAGATATTAAGATGTTTGGATATTGATGTTTGGGTTTTTATGTCATAAAGCAGCCTGGCATACCTGAGAACCCTGTCAATACTCCTTCAAAAAGCATCCCAGGATGCAACATCAAGTCTGCCAGCATTAGCATACATTTCACAGCTTCCTATATTGGAAAATCCTCATGCTAGCGCCTCCTCTAATGGCTTTCCCTGGAGTCTTGTAAGACCCCATATGCAGTCGGCTGCTATGTAAGCTGCATCTTTATGGACCATTTCTACACTATACAGTGAAACGCGGAGGCGAAAAGCACTAAAACGCCTCATTCTTCATCCGGCAGTAGTGGATGATCTTCTCTGCTAACAGAGACGTAGCGCTGTGGTTTCTGAATGACAGCTGGCTGTTTAGAATCAAACCCCAGGGGATTGTGATGTAATCTGAGGTAATAGAGCTTCACGGCGGTGAAGTGCGGCAGGGTTATGACTAGCTCAGTGCTTACGTTAAACATGGCAGAATAACAGGACTTCTCTGAGAGGGGGGTTTGTTTGGGTGCAGTGGGAGAGCTTTCTTTGCTCTGTAATTCAGTGTTGTGTGAGGAGGAAGGCTCTCTTTTGCTCTTCTCCAGCCTCTGTTCGGGAATATGGCATCTCCACAGGAACATTTTAGTCTCCAGCAAACAGATTAATCGCCTAACGGAATGCTAAGCTAGTATGTTGGGTAGTATAATTGAACGTGTTGGGTATGAGCTAAGCTAACCGATTA
>NW_015506232.1:438163-440444 GCF_001515645.1 Sinocyclocheilus grahami | reverse complement strand
AATACAGATTGTGTCAAAGCAGCTTTACAGTATTAAATAGGTAAAATAGTGTGTAATAATGCAAAACCGTAAACACTCAATGTTCAGTTAAAGTCAGTTAATTCTCCGTCTCAGCGCTGTGTTTATTCAGTCGGAAAGCGCAGTCGCTGCAGATGCTGACGGGAGGAGCGGAGAGCTGCAGCGAGCTGATTGGCTGGGGTGCTCTGGCGGTTGGCACGGCAACGGGAGCATGCGTCACGGCGACACAGAGGGGCGTGGTCCGGTGGCCAGCATCACCGCTCTCACACCACAGCGTACAGATCCAGCTGTGCTTCTAAAGGGCATTTTCAAATCACACCACAATACAACACACACCTCTATTTAGAGGCTCATTAAGAGTGTGAAGCGTCCGCTGTTCTCCAGCCGCTCTCTCTGTTCAGCTGCAGACGAGACTTTAAAAACTCGAACAGCAGCCGCTCGGTGGAGCCTTCAGTGCTTCATCACGCCTAACGTCCTTAAATTCACTCTGACACAGCGCTGCGCTCTAACTGCTGTAAGTGCACACTGTGAATAATGAGAAAGATTGCATAAATATTGATGTGTGTGGGTTTTAACATAAATTATTCATTCATAATATTTCTTTGACTTAACTCTTCAGTTAGGTGGACTGTAAAATGTTGTACTGTAATTTCACAAATTATTTGATTATATGGCAAAACATTTTAAAGTAATGTATATTTAATTGAAAAAAGCTGCTTTATTGCCTTTTCTTTCTAAAAAAATAATAATAAAATATTATGTAAAAGTGCTTACAGCAAAACTTATTTTATTTTAATTAAAGTTTATTAATGAGTTGTTTTTTTCTTGATATCAGGACCGTTTCACACAGATATTTTTGACTTCGTCTCCCTAAAATACCAAAATAAATTTTAATTAAGAGATTCATGAAAGAAGGTTATTCAGCTCTTTATATGTAATAATTTGTATTAGATTCTTCAATCTAGACAAAAAAAAGTTATTTGTAGAGAAAATTTATTTTTTGTACAGTTTAAGCTAAAAAAAAATTCAATATAACGTTCTTTTTCTTCGCAGCCGAGTGCTAAAGTCAGTCAGGACACTCTGAATGAGCTGCTCCGGCCCAGTGTGGATTACGTGCGGCACAAGAAGTTCCGGTCGGGCAATTACCCATCATCCCTCAGCAACGAGACGGACAGACTGGTGCACTGGTGTCACGGAGCTCCTGGAGTGCTGCATATGCTCATCATGACTCATAAAGTGAGACACACACACTCTTTCTCACGCACGCTCGCTCGCTCGCTCTCTCACACACTCTCACTCACTCACTCACTCTCACACTCACTCACTTTCACTCACACTCACTCACTCTCACTCTCACACTCACTCACTCTCACTCACTCACACACACAAACTCTCACATTCACTCTCACACTCTCACTCTCTCACACACTCTCACTCACTCACACTCACACACTCTCACATTCTCACATTCACTCTCACTCTCACACTCACACTCACACACTCTCACATTCACTCTCACACTCTCACATTCACTCTCACACACTCACTCACTCACTCACACTCACACACACTCTCACTCACTCACTCTCACACTCACTCTCACTCACTCTCACTCACTCTCACATTCTCTCTCACACTCACTCTCTCACTCACTCACTCTCACACTCACTCTCACTCACTCTCATTCACTCTCACATTCACTCTCACACTCACTCTCTCACTCACTCTCTCACTCACTCACTCTCACACTCACACTCACTCACTCTCACACTCACACACTCTCACTCACACACTCTCACATTCACTCACACACTCACTCTCACACTCACACTCACTCACTCTCACTCACTCACTCACTCTCACACTCACTCTCACTCTCACACTCACTCACTCACTCTCACACTCACTCTCACTCTCACACTCACTCACTCACTCTCACACTCACTCTCACTCTCACACTCACTCACTCACTCTCACACTCACTCTCACTCTCACACTCACTCACTCACTCTCACACTCACTCTCACTCTCACACTCACTCACTCACTCTCACACTCACTCTCACATTCACTCTCACACTCACTCTCTCACTCACTCACTCTCACTCACACTCGCTCTCACGCTCTCACACTCACTCACTCACACACACTCACTCTCACACTCTCACACTCACTCACTCACACACACTCACTCTCACACTCTCACACTCACTCACTCACTCACACTCACTCACTCTCACACTCACACCCTCTCACTCACTCTC
>NW_015506232.1:430597-436446 GCF_001515645.1 Sinocyclocheilus grahami | reverse complement strand
CACACACACACACTCACGCACACACACACTCACGCACACACTCACGCACACGCACACAGACACTCACACACTCACGCACACACACGCACACACTCACGCACACACACACACACACTCACGCACTCATGCGCACTCACGCACACACACGCACACACTCATGCGCACTCACGCACACACACGCACACACACACACACACACACACACACACTCACTCACTCACTCACGCACACACACACAAGGGTTATGACAGTAAATATACACAGCAGGGCACAGTCTGCAATTACTGCAGTTATTACTATAATTAGGTTATAATAAGCCTGATTGGTCATTGGTTGTCAGCGGAGATCAGAGTGCTGTGACTGCAGGAGTGTAATGCGTGTGTGTTGTGTTTCAGGTCTTCAAGGATGAGAAGTACCTGCGAGACGCGGCTGAGTGTGGAGAGGTGATCTGGCAGAGAGGTTTACTGAGGAAGGGTTATGGACTCTGTCACGGCACGGCTGGGAACGGATACGCCTTGCTCTCGCTCTACCACGCCACACAGGACAAGAAATACCTGTATCGTGCCTGCAAGGTACAGCGCCACACTCCCTCGCTGCTCGAGAACACAAGCAGCACAGCCCTGCGTACAGTAGATGTACAGTAGATACAGTCGTGCTCATCATCTCTGCCACTTACAGCCACTTAAACCTGATGTCATGGAAACAAAGCAAGGTCTGCATGAGCCTTTCTAGAGAAACAGCACAGTTCACCTCTGATCCATCTGTGTATTTTTTTTAAATATTTTTGTTTATTAAGGCTGTGAATCAGCCTTAATAATGCATGAAATAATTTAAAATGAAAGTACATCCAATTCACTAATTTTGTGATTGATATGTTAAATTTTAAAACAATTAAAAAAATAAGAGCACCACCTCTCTTGTGCGTGTTCTGAGTTGATATTCTGTGTTTCAGAGCAGCTGAAGCTGTTTCTCATCAAAACACCTGACCGCTGCATGAGCAAACGTGTCTCTGCAGCACAAAAGCAGTGTTAAGTCGCTGGGGGATATTTGTAGCAATAGCCAACAATACATTGTATGGATCAAAATTATCAATGTTTCTTTTATGCCAAAAATCATTAGGATATTAAGTAAAGATCATGTTCCATGAAGATATTTTGTAAATGTCCTACCATAAATATATCAAAACTTAATGTTTGATTAGTAATATGCATTGCTAAGAACTTCATTTGAACAACTTTAAAGATGATTTTCTCAATATTTAGATTTTTTTGCACCCTCAGATTCCAGATTTTCAAATATTGTCCTATCCTAACAAACCATACATCAATGGAGAGCTTATTTATTCAGCTTTCAGATGATGCATAACTCTCAATTTCAATTGACCTTTATGACTGGTTTTGTGCTCCAGTGTCACATATGATACGCAGACTACAGCTCGCGGCTGGATAAATCAAGACAATGTTTTTGATAGATGACAGTTGTAATCAAGGTAAAGACGATTACAGTGACATACAAGAGTCAAGTTATTTTTGATGCGCAACCGAAGCGTGTAACGTTATGTGTGCTCTCGGCGCACTGATCACTAAAACATGTTTATGCTTGAACACCGTTCAGTATATTGATGTAGTTGTCAAAATGTATGTACAGCGAGTGTTTTATAACGGATGCTGACCAAAGAGGCGTGTTTTGGAGAAGTTTGTGAGGATCAGTGGTGTTTATGTACATATGGGCATCACACGCTCCAAACACGGACACGATCGCTTGTTCTGGCAACTTTTTAATCACTGATAACTCACTATATATCGTCAAGCCACCTTCAGATCGCTGAGTCTCCACACATCCAGAATGTTTCCATTTTTCATTTGTATTTTGGTGTGTTTAGTGATTCTGAATGGATCCGTATTGTAGTTTATATGCAGTCCTTTGGCACCTCCCTGTGGTCTTGTTTGGTATGGCAGGTTGACTTGTGCTTATTTGTTAAAGCACATTATAATTGAGCTTTAGGTACTTGAATGCACTCTTAAGTAGTAATGAATGCCTGCAGTGACATTTTTGCAAAGTATGTTTGCAAAAAAAAAAAGCACAGAATATTGAAATCTATCCTGAATTTATTTTTGTTTAAAAGTAATTAAATGGAATTGAAATGTCTGTCTGTCTTTCTTTCTTTCTTTCTGATGCTTTTATGAAAAAATGAAGCAAAAATGGCCCAGTTAGAACAATTGATTCATGCTCTGCTCTCGTCTTTTTATTCTCTCTTGAGATTGTGAGGAACCAGACAAGCTTTAGGGCTTTGCATGGGCAGGCACACTTCCCACACTTCACTTTTATGATAAAGCTTGTACTTTGTGTTCCAAATGTTTAAATGAATTCTGTGTGTTTGTTTCTAGTTTGCTGAGTGGTGTCTAGACTACGGGACCCACGGCTGTCGTATTCCTGACCGGCCTTACTCCCTTTTTGAAGGTAAGTTGATCATCATGTGTCATTGATAAAACATCTGCAAATTGTACTCTTCAATATTCTCAAAAAATAATGGGTTAAATTTAATTTAATTAAAATTTTACTCATTAAATGAATGAAATAATCTGCTGTTACAGAGCTTCATCTTCGGTTGTAACATGGTTTATTTTGTTTCTGGGAGAAATAAGAGACACGCAGATCTTGTAGCTTATTTAAAACCGTTCATATTGAGTAATCATGTAGTCTATATAATCTTTTATATACAAAGGTTTGGGGTTGGTAAATAATAAAAAGATGTTTTAAAGTCTCTTCTGCTCACCAAGGCTGCATTAAGTTGATCAAAAATACAGTAAAAACAGTAATATTGGGAAATATTACAAATAGCTGTTTTTTTATGTGAATGTATGGAAATAGAAATATTTTTAAATAGAAAAATAGAAATAAAATAGAAATCTTTTGTCACATTATAAATGCATTTACTGACACTTGATCAATTTATTGCATCTTTGCTGAAAAGAAATATGAATTATATGAATTAAATTAAAATTAAATTGAATTCTTCAAAAATAAATAAATAAAACTAATAATAAAATTTTTTTTTAAATATATATTTCTGTGGTAAGATTGTAATTTTCTTTGCAGCTTGCTGCCAAACCTTATTAAAGCACGACATTTATTCATTAAAGATCTATTTAAGCTAAGAATAAGCAGTAGTATTGAGCTGTGGTTCTCATGTGAGCAATGTGGGTTTGAATCTGATCTGCAACATTTCCTAATCCTGGTTTACCTCTCTTCCTCTCTTCATCATCGGCTCGGAACTCTGTTCTTTTGTAAACATCAAAAGCCAAAAATATTCAGCACATGTGCTTCAACGTGGGCAATACAAGTTCTAATCCGGCTCGCAACATTTCCTGATTCCTCTCTCTTCTTATATTTCTCTGTCGTCTTCTTTCCACAATATAAAGTGGCAAAAGACCAAAAATATAATAGCAGAGAGCCAACATCCATTAGTTTTCACAACTTGATGGTGTTCATGTAACGCTACTTGAGGTTTTTGCTTGACCTTCTGTCCAGTCGTCTGAATCCCCGAGGTTCTCATCAGAGACCACATGCACACACTTACCCACTCGGCATCTATAGTGATTTATCTGCTGCTTTACCTTGCTGTTGTCATGGCAACCTGCTTCCTGCACTCGGATTCTCATTAAAACTCACACTCTGATTGGCTGCTCGAGTCTGTAGTTAGCGGTCCGAGATGGTCCTGCATTCCCCTCCGCAGCCAACATGTCTTCACAAACAGACTGCTGCATATTAATCAGCATCATGCAGGTGTTTTATTATTCTAATCCTACTGGGCTTTTTTCACCCAAAAATGAAATTTTGCAAAACATGTCCTCATCCTCAGTTTGTGTCTTCATCAGGTTTGGAGAAATGTAGCACTGCATCAGTGTCTCAGCAATGGATGCTCTGCAGTGAATGGGTGCCGTCAGAATGAGAGTCCAAACAGCTGATAAAAACATCACAATAATCCACAAGTAATCCATAATAACTCTTCCTCCAGTGAAAAAGTGTTCTGGTGTGAATCAGGAGAGAAATCTGCACAGATCAAGCAGCGTTTAAACAGCTCTAAACAAATATGTGGCTGGATTCTGAGAGAGTTCAAAATGAAAATGTTGTAAATAATGTTCAGTTTCTTGCACAGACTGATCGTTTCGTTTCATAAGACCTCAATATATCATCCAGAGCTACGGGTATTAATTTAATGTTGCCTGATATGCTTTTTTAATTCTTAAAGATGCTGACTTGCATTTTATGAATCACCAAGCACCATGGTTTCAGCTAAAAATCTTCTTTACTGTTCTAATGAAAAACAAAAGTCCGCTACATCTCGAATGGCCTGAGGGTGCACATAAGCACATTTAAATTTTTGGGTGTGCTATCTACTTTAAAATACAGTGATTAAAGAATTACATTTCAGTAAAAACACTTTCAGCAGCTGAATAGCATTGCAGAGAGAAGATGGTTTTAATGTACAGAAATAGTGAACTACAAACGAGAGAAATCAATGGGAAAGGTGCATTGTGTAAAGGTTCTGTCTTATACTGTGTGAAATAAGCCTGCAGTGATGTGAGACGAGGTCACCGGCTGCGTGCTCGTTATGTAATGTGTAATTGTGTTCAGTGTGGCGTTCAGCTTCAGTGCGTCATGATGAACGCTCGCTCGGTGAAGGGTTAGTAACTGTTCAGACTCATTATTCAAGCAAGCACAAACACCTCATTTACAAAATGTAAGTTAGATTATTATAGTGCCACCCAGTTCATCCAACTCTATAACACCACATATAGGGTGAATTCAGGTTAATTGGGACATTTGTTTCCCCAGTCATCTCAAATGGCAAAAAGACTCCCAATTTACCTGAATTCACCCCCGTGTAAAAAAGAAAAGTATAATAACACATCCCAGTTCTTGGATCCAGTATGCACAAAATGTGGATTCTCCTGACAGGAACTTGATTGGTTTGGCAGATATGAGCCAATGAGAAGTTTGGGTGTGGTTCATATTAGCTAATAGAACACACACTTTTTCACAATTATTTGTTACATTCATTCGGAACACATACAGAAAAAAATCTTAACATAATCAAAAATTTGAGCTAAGGGCCTTGAGCTGGTTGAGTCGACACAGAATGAGCCATAAGTGTTCAAAAGTTTGGGGCTAGTAAGTTTTATTTTTTTAAATAATACTTAAATGCAGCAAGGATGCATTGAAGACATGCAAAAATATTTTCATTGATAATAATGGCAGTAATCACAGGAATAAATTACATTTCAAAATATATTACAGTAGAAAATATTTATTTTAATACTATTCTAATATTTCAAAATATTTCAGTTTTTACTGTATTTTTGATCAAGTAAATGCAGCCTTGGTGGGCCTTCTTTCAAAAAGTACTCCAAACTTTTAAATGGAAGCGTATATAAAAGTATCCAATACATACATATACAGTGGGTACGGAAAGTATTCAGACCCCCTTAAATTTTTCACTCTTTGTTATATTGCAGCCATTTGCTAAAATCATTTAAGTTAAATTTTTTTCCTCATTAATGTACACACAGCACCCCATATTGACAGAAAAACACAGAATTGTTGACATTTTTGCAGATTTATTAAAAAAGAAAAACTGAAATATCACATGGTCCTAAATATTCAGACCCTTTGCTCAGTATTTAGTAGAAGCACCCTTTTGATCTAATACAGCCATGAGTCTTTTTGGGAAAGACGCAACAAGTTTTTCACACCTGGATTTGGGAATCCTCTGCCATTCCTCCTTGCAGAGCCTCTCCAGTTCTGGCAGGTTGGATGGTAAACGTTGGTGGACAGCAATTTTTAGG
>NW_015506232.1:429436-430500 GCF_001515645.1 Sinocyclocheilus grahami | reverse complement strand
GTATAATCAAACACAGCTTGACTCAAATGAAGGTGTAGAACCATCTCCAGGATGATCAGAAGAAATGGACAGCCCCTGAGTTAAATATATGAGTGTCACAGCAAAGGGTCTGAATACTTAGGACCATGTGATATTTCAGTTTTTCTTTTTTAATAAATCTGCAAAAATGTCAACAATTCTGTGTTTTTCTGTCAATATGGGGTGCTGTGTGTACATTAATGAGGGAAAAAAATTAACTTAAATGATTTTAGCAAATGGCTGCAATATAACAAAGAGTGAAAAATGTAAGGGGGTCTGAATACTTTCCGTACCCACGGTATGTTCATTGTTTGTGAATGTAATCTTCATGAAGGTGATCTGTAATTGCAGAGCTCTTTTGGTGCAGTTTTGGTTGCAATTTTTCAGTGTTAGGGGGCGCTATAATAAAAAAAACCTCACAAACGTGGTAAAGGAAGTTGAATTTTGCCACTACAGGACAACATAGCTTGTCAGTTGAATTAGTTAAATAATTTGTGACTACATTAGCATAATTGTGATTACATTTCAGTGTGAGATGATTGTGTGCAACGTGTGCCTTTTTTAAAGGGGTCCTATTATGCTTTTTCACTTTTTCAACTTTAGTTAGTCTGTAATGTTGCTGTTTGAGCATAAAAAAGATCTGCGAAGTTACAAAGCTCAAAAGTCCACTTCAAAAAGAGATTTTATTTAACAGAAATCACTTTTCAAAAACTACAACGAACGACTCGTTTGGACTACAACGCATATTTTCCTGGATTTGTAATGATATGAATATCGACGAATGGGATGAGACCTGGTTGAGCTGCACTAGAGAAGGCAACGAGTGTTATCACTGTGTCGGAGACACGCTAGCTTTCCCAAGGCAGACAAACTTACAGTGGTTACAATCATCCGGGTTTAAATCGCGCTCAAATTTATTTGATATTGACGCAATATTTGCACTGAAGCTCGCAGGCGGCTATGGTAAGGGGCATGACATTTCCCGACCAGGCATCGAGTGCTGCCAATCACAACACACACTGGCCCAGCTAACCAATCACAGCACA
>NW_015506232.1:424225-425407 GCF_001515645.1 Sinocyclocheilus grahami | reverse complement strand
ACACACTGGCCCAGCTAACCAATCACAACGCACACCGGCCCAGCTAACCAACCACAACACATTTCGTATTTCAGAAGGCGGGCCTTCATTTGATTCAGGAACTATTCGAGCCGTTCATGCCAGACTGGGGAGAGAGGTTGTAATAATGTAAAATATGTGAAAAATTATGTTTTTCGAACAACCTAGTATGAGTGTTCTAGTACACCCCCAAAACAAAATCAAGACTTTGTAAAAGAGCATAATAGGACCTCTTTAAAAAAAAAAGCTCCAAGATGAATCATCTGCTGCAGAACTCTTATACAAGACTTGAGTTTCGATTTAAGCAACCAAGAAAAGATAGGTCTAATTAACCTAAAAGCTATTCATTTGATGTTATGCTAATTCTAGAGGCTCGTTCCAGTAATGCCATGACTGTGCAAGTAAACACTTACAAAGCTACAAGTAGCCTAAAGTTAGCAAGAGCTGTCCAATACCTGAACACATAACAAACACAGACACACGAGCAAGCATAGCAAAAGTCTCAAACAGAGGGAACTTTATTATTGTAGTTGATGATTTTCTGACATCAAGAGCGCTTCACTGTGAACGGTTGCTGGTGTGTCAGTGACAGTGCAGTTCCTCAACAGAGCCGTGTAATCATCCATATGTCACTCCAAATCCAGAGGCGGATGTTTGGCTCCGTACAATGTCACAGCTGTCCGATCTGAACAGTAAAACAAACCCCAACATGAGCTCTCTTTGCATAGTTCAACCTCAAACGAAGCCATGAACTACAAAAACACCACTTTCAAAACAAGTTTTGAATATACTTGAAATATACCTGAACCTATTGATGCGTTGCGTGTTTTTCAGTCAATATTAAATCTCATCAGGAGTTAAATAATGTGTGTAAATAATGCAATGAATGTACGTTCATATCCAGTCTGTGGAGTTTTGTGTTAACGTTTTCATCCCAAAGGAGCATTCTGTTCACAGTCACAACATCAAGAATAGGAACCAGCCAGCATTCAATATATAAATCGTGCGAATCAAGTATGCAAAATATGTAACTTTAAAGTCAGTTTTTTCCCCACACTCTGTTCCAAACAATTCACATGTTGAATTAATATTAAGTACATTTAAATAAAAACTTCAGGATCACATTTACTAGAAATGGTCTCCAAATCAGTCTAATTTGATATA
>NW_015506232.1:422713-423363 GCF_001515645.1 Sinocyclocheilus grahami | reverse complement strand
TTTTTTTTTTTACTTTTTATCTCACAATTCAGACATTTTCTCAGAATTATGATATCAACTCACATTTGTTAGAAATAGTCAAAATTGCAAAATATAAATTCGGACTTTTCTTGCAAGTTGAACTTTTCTTTTTTTTTTTACAATTGCGAGTTTATATCTTACATTTCTGATTTCTTGTTTCAGAATTGTTAGATATAAACTTGCAATTGCAAGTTATTCTTACAAAACATTCTTTAAAAAAAAAGTCAGAATTAAACTTGCAGTTGCAAAATAAAAAGTCAGAATTGCAAGATAAAGTCGCAATTACCTTTTTCATTGTTATTCAGTGGCACAAACGGGCTTCCACATGTTTGAGAGGCTCAGGTAGCATGATATTCACTGGCTGCAATATAATAAAATGCACAATCGGTCTACAGTACGAAACTCCTGCTGTCTGGGTTCTGAAGTGCGGTCGGCCTCAGGATGGATGTCGTGTGTTTTCCACAGATATTCATCCTGTTCTCCAGAAGCTCAGCGGGTTGCTTCCACCTTGTCAACCTTCCAAGGTCCACCCCAGCCCCTCAAGACCTACTTCTCAAAGAAAGGGAGTCGAGACTCTCAGTATCTCCTTCGCTTCGCATCCGACAGCTTGTTCAAAGCTCTGTCCCATC
>NW_015506232.1:421932-422703 GCF_001515645.1 Sinocyclocheilus grahami | reverse complement strand
TCACATTTACTAGAAATGGTCTCCAAATCAGTCTAATTTGATATATATTTTTTCAAATGGTGCTTGTTGGTGAATGTTATGAAGACTGTGTAGGTCATATTTCACCTCAAAAACAGAACAGAAAAAAAGCTATATTCTTAATATTATTCTTAACGTTCTTAATGGACTTAATTGTAATCACAAAAAAAGGTTCCTTTAATAGTCCTAAAAATATGCACAATTTTCTGCAAATTATAATTTATTTTTAGTTTAATTTAATTCAGGGTTTAAACTGAAAGACATTTCTCAACCATTTTCCAAACCAGCGTTGGCAATGCACATGTGGCAGTTTGCTTCACATTTGATCCTTTTCTGTGCTAATGAAGAGGCCTAAAACTAATCAGAGTTGTTTTCAAGCAGGTGTTGTGGTCAATGCGTCACTCCCTCCAAATAACTCCGCTGTATTTCTCATTGGGGTGAATCCTTATTGTTCATCTGCACACATTTCAATGATAATTGTAGTCCAGTAATTAATTTGCACAGATAAATTCAGGAGAAACTCGCAGAGGGCCATTAACAAGAGTGAACGCTCCAACAAAACCAGATATTTAACCCAAAACGAGCTTTTGCAATTTTCTGGCCCATACACAAAAACAGGACATTATGGGTGTGATGAAGCAGAAAAGATGTGAATACATTTCTCTTTCGCTTGCTGTGGCTTCAATAGACTCACTCGATGTGAGTTCATCATCTATTTCAGATTAATACCCATACAAGAGTTTATTGACCCAT
>NW_015506232.1:417417-418293 GCF_001515645.1 Sinocyclocheilus grahami | reverse complement strand
TAGAATCTGTAAAAGCTGCTTTGCAACGACTTGTATCGTAAAAAGCACTAGATAATAAATGTGAAATCACAAGCTTTATTATCAAAGCTTTTAACGCTATCAAAGCAGCCAACTATAACCTGGTTACTTTCACTTGGTATCCATGCCACATCACAGCTCAAGTACCAAGTATGAGCTTGGCATTTCTGCTTTTGACTCTGACGCTTGTCTTCTAGGGTTCTGTGCATTACTGTTAGCTGGTTTTGCAAACTGAGAAAATAACCCTGATTATTCCTTTAAAGATCCAAATTACACCCTTATTTTGCTGCCTACCGAAGCAACAATTGATATGATGGAGTGTGACACATCGAATGCATGAAAACATCGAGCAGCACCATGCACCAGCTTAAAAAATAGGTTGTCGGAAACACTGTTTACTCTATCTATTGAGAACAGCAGGGCGTTGCTGGCCATATGTTGGCAACGTATCTGCTCACACACCAGAATGGCTCATTTGCAGTGTTCTGCTGGTTTGGCACAGAGATGGGAAATGAATCAAGTCTGTGGTGAAGTGCCAACCTTGGCTCCAAGCGAGAGCCAACTAATAATAACTGCCTGTTACCGACTGTAATAGTGAGCAAGAATTCGGTTAAAGGACAAATTGTGAGATGAGGGACATATTTTATAGCAGCAGCAGCATCATAATCAGGGAGAGGTGTGTCCTGTCACAGCTTCCCAATACAACATCAGGCTCCGTTCCAAACCTACTGATCTGTTTACACACTCATCTGAAACACTCTACCATATGTAGCAATTAGAATTAATGATTTAAAAAAACAACACTCCTCCACAAGACTCCAAAAACACTCACAGAGGCTGCAGTTAGCACAAAAAAAA
>NW_015506232.1:407870-417407 GCF_001515645.1 Sinocyclocheilus grahami | reverse complement strand
TTGTTGGCTATAGCTACAAATATCCCCCAGCGACTTAACACTGCTCTTGTGCTCCAGAGTCATACATATAGTTTTTCTATTTCTATATAGTTTTATAAATTTCTATTTTAGTTCTAGCTGTATTCATTTGAATAGAAGTTAAACAAACATGCCTCTGCCTCAGCTGGTTTATCTAAAAGCTGGCATGCACACTGAATATGACCGGTTGCTTGTGAGGTTCCTCATTTGTAAATTGATTTGGTTAAAAGCATCTGCAAAATTTATTATAAATATATGTTTTAAATATTTGTAATATGCATCACAGTTCAAAAGTTTTTTTTTTTGAAAGTCTCTTCTGTTCACCAAGGCTGCATTTATTTGATCAAAAAATATAAACAGTAATATTGTGAAATATTATTACAACTACCCTAGTTTTATTATAGACTTTCCTTTACTTCTGTGACAGATTTTTGAGTATGTCTGTATTTTCATAGTCCGTCTTGATAAAGATGATGGCTTGTGCTAGTCTGATGTATGTCTAATGCGTCTCAAAGGAGGAGAAACTACAATAATCTGACATCAGTGTTTAACCAGATACAACTCACTCCTGTGTGCTGGAGCAATAGGTACAGCTCTACCATTGTAGAGTACCCAATTACCCCTTTCTTATTTAATGGCAGATTTACTTTTCAGCGCTTTATATCATGTTTTCAAATGCAATATATCATACAGATTAAGTGCAACTACAAGAAACTAGACCTCCAGCAGTTCTGGGGACTGATTCAGTCTCATATTGATGCCAGTTAGGTTTTGTTATCTTCTTAAAATGGAGCACAATTAAAGCACTTTGTTTTTCAGTTTCACTATCTACTGTAAGATAAATGAGAGGGAGCTTCTTCTTTTTCATGTTAATTTGTCCTCTGAACAAAACTATTTAAGAAATAAAAACCAAGCAATTCCAGTCGTCTTCAGATTCTCAATTTTCCACCCAAGCAGCAAATACAATGACTCGCTTCATTTTCCCTCAGTACAGAGAGTTTAGAGAGCCAAACTAAAGTCATCTATTTTCCTATGTTTTAGTGGTTGGAAACAGTTCATTATGAAACTAAATAATTGTACAGCAATGTTTTGAAATATATAATCGGTTCACCTCTTTGCTTTCAATAAGCGACAGGATTGAATCTGTATGAAGTCATCTGTAAACTATGTACATTATTTAACTTGCTGTCTGATCATTTTGACTTATTCCTCATGTAAAAATGTATGCACATTACAAATTCATAATAAAAGCCTAGCAGGAAAGTGTGCAACGATGCAAATAAACTTTTAAATGTGCAGCTGTCACATTGTTTACGTTGACTACGAAACTCGTAAACTATTTTTTTAGAATTGCGTGGAAAAACTGTATGAACCGCTTCTCAATGTTATTAACTCGTCGTTGTCTTTAGGTCACGTCCCAAAAACATTCAAGCTGGCGGTTATTAAGCCTCTTATTAAGAAACCACAACTAGATCCTAGTGAACTGGCTAATTACAGACCCATCTCAAATCTTCCTTTTATGTCTACAATTTTAGAAAAAGTTGTGTCTGCTCAATTGTGCTCCTTCCTGCAAAAAAATGATCTCTATGAAGAATTTCAGTCAGGTTTCAGGCCCCACCATAGCACAGAAACTGCACTTGTTAAAATTACAAATGACTTGCTTCTTGCGTCAGACCAAGGCTGTGTCTCATTGCTAGTTTTACTTGATCTTAGTGCTGCGTTCGATACTATAGATCATGACATACTCATAGATCGATTACAAAACTATACAGGTATTCAAGGGCAGGCTTTAAGATGGTTTAGATCCTATCTGTCCGATCGCTACCACATTGTTCATTTAAATGGGGAGTCATCTCAATTATCACCAGTAAAGTACGGAGTGCCACAAGGATCTGTCCTAGGTCATCTACTATTTTCAATATGCATGTTGCCACTTGGTAATATTAGAAAATATGGGATTAGTTTCCACTGTTAAGCTGTGAACTTTGACATAGTCACCACTGATAAACTACTCCTAAATGTTATACTACTGTAAATATATCAAAACTTAATTTTTGATTAGTAATATGCATTGCTAAGAACTTCATTTGGACAACTTTAAAGATGATTTTCTCAATATTTAGATTTTTTTGCACCCTCAGATTCCAGATTTTCAAATAGTTGTATCTCAGCCAAATATTGTCCGATCCTAACAAACCATACATCAGATTATTTATTCAGCTTTCAGATGATGTATAAATCTCAATTTCAAAAAATGGACCCTAATGACTGATTTTGTGGTCCAGGGTCACAAATGTTATTTATATTATTTATGAACATATAGGATATGTTTGAGACAAGTTTGTACAATATTTGCCTTCATATTTCATGCATCTTTTCAGCTAACATATTTAACAAGTAATTAGTTTTACGTTTACAGTGTGTTGTACTTCACGTGTTCTGCACTTGGAACAGAACTTTCTTTAATCAGATGGTTTTGTAGTTTTTAATAAATTTGTTACTTGAATCATGTTAAAATTACGATAAGAGGACTACTTAAACCTTAAAAAAAGAAGAACAACAAAAAACATCAAAATCATGATCTTGAATTGGTCAAGTCTTCTGGAAAAAGAAGAAAACAGACAATATACACTTAGGCTTTGGATGGTGTTGTGATGGTGATGATGTTGTGATGGCGATGATGATGTGATGGTGTGATGGTGATGATGTTGTGATGGTGATGATGTTGTGATGGTGATGATGTTATGATGGTGTGACGGTGATGATGTAGTGATGGTGATGATGTTGTGATGGTGATGATGTTGTGATGGTGATGTTGTGATGGTGATGATGGTGTGATGGTGATGTTGTGATGATGGTGAGGATGTTGATGTTGTGATGGTGGTGATGGTGATGTTGTGATGGTGATGATGGTGTGATGGTGGTGATGATGTTGTGATGATGGTGATGATGTTGTGATGATGGTGATGATGTTATGATGATGGTGATGATGTTGTGATGGTGATGATGTTGTGATGATGGTGTGATGGTGATGTTGTGATGGTGATGATGGTGTGATGGTGGTGATGATGTTGTGATGGTGGTCATGATGGTGGTGATGATGTTGTGATGGTGGTGATGATGGTGTGATGGTGATGATGTTGTGATGGTGGTGATGATGGTGTGATGGTGGTGATGTTATGATGATGGTGTGATGGTGTGATGTTGTGATGGTGGTGATGATGTTGTGATGGTGGTGATGATGGTGTGATGGTGATGATGGTGTGATGGTGGTGATGATGGTGTGATGGTGTGATGTTGTGATGGTGGTGATGATGTTGTGATGGTGGTGATGATGGTGTGATGGTGATGATGTTGTGATGGTGATGATGTGATGGTGATGATGTTGTGATGGTGTTATGATGGTGATGGTGATGATGGTGTGATGGTGATGTTGTGATGGTGATGATGTTGTGATGATGTGATGGTGGTGATGATGTGATGGCGATGATGGTGTGATGGTGATGATGATGTGATGGTGATGATGGTGTGATGGTGATTATGTTGTGATGGTGATGATGGTGTGATGGTGATGATGGTGTGATGGTGATGACGATGTTGTGATGGTGTGATGGTGATGATGTTGTGATGGTGATGATGGTATGATGGTATGATGGTGATGATGGTCTGATGGTGTGACGCTGACCTGGCGAGCTGACCGGTTGTCTGGTGAAGGACACGTTGAAGGCGGGCTCCTCACTGAGCGCTGACGGATACATCCTCCGGCGAATGAAGAAGCCTGCTCCGCAGCAGAAGAACACGCCCATCATCAGCAGCAGCCTATGAGAGAGCAGACACACACGACTAACACAAAGACCATCAAATCACACGCCAGCTGCTGCACATTACCCACAAACGGCAGAAGTTACAATTCTATACTGTTTTATTGTCTTCTTAGATGAGATGTCCCAGTTTGCTGTCTTCATCAAATTAAACTTTTAAAAAAGCATTAACAAATAGCTTCAAATAACTTAAAAAGTAAAAAATTAAATGTAAAGAATATGGCTGAAATATTCAGAAATATTTAAGTAAAAATAAAACCCTTATTCTAACCTGTATTCTTGCTGTCAAATGGGTAAAACCTGGTGATTTGAAGGATTTAAAAAGTGGCAAAGATTTAAAAAGATAATTCATTAGTATTTTAGGGCTGAACTGTGATCCTTAAATACAGTATTTTAATGTCATCTAATTATTCTTTGTGTAGCTTTTTTTGGTATGTGATCTATTATTACACTGAATGACATTTTAGTGGGTGTTTTCTGAAAATCATGGTAAAAATGTATGATAGTCATTGTTTTGCTCAGAACAAGTAAAATGAAACAGGAAATTCTAACGTATGAAGGGAAAACCCTTAAATTTTAAAGCTGTATTAAACTTTTGTTTTGATGCTTGAAAACCTTTTTCATACTTGACCCAAAGATTATTGCAGTATGTTTTACAAGAAAATATGGTAACACTTTACTTAAAGCCTTTATGCATAATGCATTATAAAGGTATTCATAATGTACATTGTAATGCATTATATCTTTTCATCATTTTTTAAAAACAAATCTAAAATGCATTATAATATCTGTAGGTTTGGTTTTCATGTGCATTATACTTTTTAAAAGTGTAACAACAAATATTGAAGTATTATAATTGTAGTTACAATTATTCATGAGATCATACAATGCATTACAAGGCATAATTAATGCATTGAAACTACTTTTATAATGCATTATACATAAAGGCTGTGATGGTGATAAGTAAAGTGCTACCAAAAATACTAGTTCAGTTTTTCAACTTCAAAATTTCACGTTTAAGTCCATGTAACTTGCTGTTTTATAATTATTTGTGAAATTTGAAATAGTAAATCATACAGTAAATGAAAAATAAAACACAAAGTAATAATGTATAAAAGAGAAGAAAAGGCCATTCTTACCAGAAATACCAGAGTCTCTGGATGGAAAGCGCTCGGACGCAGCAGCGAGTCCCACAGCAGTCCTCGTACGAGCGACATCTGTGGAGAAACTTGGCTAAGTCGTTATTGGCTAAGAAATGTGACTCTGGAGCACAAAAGCAGTCATAAGCAGCACAGGTATATTTGTAGCAATAGCAATAGGTCAGAATGATTTATTTTTCTTTTATGCCAAAAATCATTAGGATATTAAGTAAAGATCATGTTCCGTGAAGATATTTTGTAAATTTCCTACCGTAAATATATCAAAACTTAATTTTTGATTAGTAATATGCATTGCTAAGAACTTCATTTGAACAACTTTAAAGATGATTTTCTCAATATTTAGATTTTTTTGCACCCTCAGATTCCAGATTTTCAAATAGTTGCATCTCAGCCAAATATTGTCCAATCCTAACAAACCATACATCAATGGAAAGCTTATTCAACTTTCAGATGATGCATAACTCTCAATTTGGAAAAATTGACCCTTATGACTGGTTTTGTGGTCCAGGGTCACAGATACCGTTGGTGAATGAGTGAAGCAGTGAGAAGAAACGACGGTCAAAGAGACTCATTTTCATCACAGCAGGATCTCTCCAACTGCTGAACGGGGATTTTCATTTTGTAATTGTGTTATAATGAGTAGCAATTAAAAATGAGTTGAGCCAATGTTATTAGCGGCAGAATGGGGCAGTAATGACCAACAAAACATGATTTGTCTACTATATGGAAATGTTATTATAAAATATATATTATTTTTTTAATTACTATAATTATTTATTGCATTAAACATTGCAATACATACATGAAAGCACAATATACATCTATCTATCTATCTATCTATCTATCTATCTATCTATCTATCTATCTATCTATCTATCTAATGTTTTTTAATAGTCACTTTTAAGTCACTTTTGCTCACCCAAAGTTGTATTTATTCGATCAAAATACAGTAGAAATTATGAAATATTATTATGATTTCAAACAGCTGTGTTCTATGTGAATCTCTGTTAAACTGTAATGTATTTCTGTGATGCGCAGCTGTATTTTCAGCATCATTCCTCCAGTCTTCAGTGTCACATGATCTTCAGAAATCAGTATAATATGCTGATCTGCTGCTCAAGAAACATTTCTGATTATTATCAATGTTGAACACAGTTGTGCTGCACAATATTTTTGTGGAAACAACATCACAGTGCAGTTTGAGTAGTTATGGTCTGTCAGAGCTGAGACCCAATGCATTATTGATTCACAGATAATATCACCTGAAATATGAACATATGCTGAGAAGCATCAATTATTCAGATTCTCTCAGTTAAAGCATGCCTGTGCATCTGATCAGCAAACCCAACACTTGTTTGTGTGGATCCTATAGCAATAAAGACATGAAGCAGAGCAGAGTGTTGTTTCATTTGAACTATTGCTAAAGTATTTTATCACTTCTAATTTTTGTGGTTACCCAACACATATAAACTGGTCTAAATCTGTCACACAGCCCAAGACGTCAACTACAGAAGATACTGGAAACATTTCCACTTCCTTTAATAAGTTGTTTATTTATTATTCTGTTATTACTTTATTATTTACATTAAGCAGTAATTAATGAAAGTTTACGTAAATGCATTAGTTGAGTTCCTATTGAATTCCATGACTCTCAATTTACTTGAACTGAATGAATGTAGATTGCGGAGAAAACACAATCTGATCAGCATTATCAGAGCAGCAGGCGGTTCTCCTTCAGGTCCTGTGGCGAAGTGCTATCGGTTTCAGATAATAAAATGAACGGACAGTGATGTCAAAGGATTGAATCCAGTATTTATTTTAATTCTGAGCTTTTCTAAACGCTGTGATTTATGCAGCTTCTGCTAAACAGGGAATCAGTTCAGAGCAAACTGAAAGCCCGTGCATGAGAAGAGAAAGAACTGTGCTGATTTGCTGTTTAATGCTGGTTTCTCCAGTGGCTCTTCTGTCCCGTCACATCAAACAGAGATGAGCTGGAGCTCTTCAGGAGGACTCAAAGGCCATTTTAGCAGAGCTTCAGCTCGACCACAGCACTAATGACTGAGACTCACTAATCAAAGCAACGACCGACAGAGAAAGGACCGTCTCAGCAGCTAAAACCCTGCTCGTTTAGACTTCTGCAAAACCCAAGAGCAGTTAGAATCCTGAACAAGCACTACACATGTTCAGCTCTATATTCTGTGAACGACAGCATGTTCCTCTAAACAACACTGAAAGCACTACACCCTTTTTCCAAGCTGTGCCATATTGTGAAATGAGAAATAAATGAGCCCATCAGAACCACTGCGATCTATTAGCATACTTAATGGGCCATTTCTGAGGAGCCAGCGGGAGGAGAACGTGATTATTACCATCAGAGGAGCAGCATCACAACGATACCTCCCTCTGCAACAATACATCAATCAGAAATTAATTAAAAAAGAAATACATCAGCCTGTACACAAGACACAGTGTTTAATGCCAACCAAATCATAAATGATTTCATACCATACAGCACTAAAGAAAGATCAAATATAATCTCACTTTAAATATATAAAAGTGCAAACATTCAGGGGAAGGTTTTTTTTCGTGGGACAAAATCAATACTTTTATTAATCAAGGACGCATTAAATTGATTAAAAGTGACAGATCAAATGTGACACTGAAGACTGGAGTAATGATGCAGTACATCACAGCAATACATTACATTTTAACATAATATTCACCTAGAAAACTTTTATTACAATTTTACATTTTGACAATATTTCATAATTTTTGATCAAATAAATGCAGGGGGGTGGGGTTAACTTGATAATCTCTTGAATCCCTTCATAATGGAATATGATTTATAGGTTGCAGACAAATCATTATTTATTAATTTATCACTATAAAATGGGACTTCATTTCTTGCATGCTATAGCACTGTCATTTCTATTATTCTGTTTCAGTGTACGCCACTGTATCTCATCTGTTCTGTTCTGTTCTGTGCAGTGAAGGTTCATCTCTGCCATAATACATCACTATTACCTCATTCATAACTAATTCATATGAACTGAATCTGCAGCCCGCAGGTTTCTGCATTCTGCATCTTCCTGCATCTTCAATTATTACATATTGTGGCTATTCTGAAAACAGCACTTAAACAATCTGCTTCAAATACTTAAATACTTGTAAAGCAGTTTTATTTATTACATTTAAAATATTGCTGCATCTCAGAGAATTATAAAGGAGTCAATGACAAAGAGTGTGTTGAAGAAAAAGAAAAATCTTTAAAAAGAAATTTGTGTAGCCAATTATCATTTCCTTCAATACACGCAAGTATAAAATTAATTAATTAAATAGTGAATTTAATTAAAAAAAAAAAAAAGAGTTGTCATACAAAGGTCAAATTACTTGATTTAAGGAAAAAACTGCTTTCATTTATTTATTTGTTTGTTTACATGTTTCTGCATATATTTGCTTTGATTTTGGGAGACAAAAGTTTTTCAAATCACATTTAAAATATTGTTGGCCCTGTTCAAACATTATATTAGGTTATATTATTTTTTTTGTATTTTATTTATTTATTGCTTTAGGAATATTATTTGTTTTGTTACTAATGAATCATACCATGCAGAAATAAAAGAGTTGTATAGTGCAAGCTATGTGTAAATAGAAGCAAATAAAGTCAGAGCCTCAGCCGGCGTCCTGCTGAAAGCATCAATTTAATATAAATCTAATGTCACAGAACCGTCTTTAACAATGAATTCTCTCAGGGCCTAATGGATCGGAATAGACTGTGATTTACGTAAATTATAGGACTATATCTCAGCGTGTGTCAGACAGTTTACCACGGCAAAATATACCACTTATCAGTTCTGAAGTGAGCAAACGCTGTTCTGTTCTGTGCTGATATTAACCTTTACCTGTATGTGAGTCAGAACAGTGTTGGCGTTGAGCTTCTCGAGTGTAAGGACAGTTCAGCTTCAGAGTTTTTCCTCTGAAGCTCTTCATATCTGAGAGAATGACTGGACTTCAAGCACGAGTCAAGATGTCAGTGCTGATTTTCAGCAAACCTCTGGGAGAATCATCACACGCTATCAGTCACACAAACTGAAAGGATCCAAAATAAGTCCTGTAGTATATAGTATGTTGAATATGTAGCCACTTTTTTGCTTATGACTGAAATGTATGTCTCTCCTATTAATTAAGAATACTCTGACTAATAATAAACAATAAAAAATGTTCTTACTTGTAAGACATTACAAAAACATTTGGTGTTGCATTTATTTTGAAACAATTTTCACTCGGAAATTGCTAGTAAAAGTTTACAAATGATTATGAAGAAACACCTTGGGTTACATATAAGAGAAGGTGTCATAAAATTGTTAGTTTGAAGGAGATGTGAAACAGGCATGGCAAGGGGACGCAGTCTCGTTCCCTCTCAGAGAACCATGCATAACCCAAGACGTTCCCCTCCAAGGGAACTCGCACTGTGTCCTCTAGTGGACACTATTGGGAATGAAATACCCACTATGCCATGCCTCGGTGCATTGCCTGTC
>NW_015506232.1:407617-407860 GCF_001515645.1 Sinocyclocheilus grahami | reverse complement strand
GAGAAAAGTATTATCTTTCCTATTTTTACCCAAAATAGGGTGTTTTGAGCATTACTGAGTACACACGTAATGTAATGCACCGCAGAAGTAATAGCACTAACGACACTCCATGAAATCCCTAACATGGACAAAGGAATACAGTTATCGCTGAATAAAACGCACAACGGATATAGAGACATTTTCGTAAACATACGAATACACAAAATATATGGTTTATCTGTGTTCTTCAAGCAATCTTGGGTA
>NW_015506232.1:368263-406029 GCF_001515645.1 Sinocyclocheilus grahami | reverse complement strand
ATAGTGTATGGCAGTTGAGTGCACTATATCAGAAAGGAGTGAACGGATTCGGACGGTGACGTGTAGGCTACACTGCGCATGAGACCACGTATGAACTTATATTACATGCACCTTATTTTAGAAAATAATATTAATAGCAATAACACTCAAAATTACTTTATATTGTAATTATACATGCCTCTGCATCAGCTTTGTGGTTTCATCGATGGTCTATTATTAATTTGTTTTGTAATGCTTATATGTTCATAATCATTAAATACTATTAAAATACTGTCAACAAATATAAATACACATTAACACGTTCATAATTTTTTGTATTTATTATTTATAGTATCTTGAAACTCTCCCAAGCAGAGTTTTGCACTCAGATAAGATGACAGGTCGTAGACACCCTCAGGCGACCGTTCATTTTACATCAGAATGAATACTCTACCTATAGGTGATCAATTTTAAATTATCCACCAAATAATTTTTGTAAATTAAGAAAGATGCAACCTCAGTAAATTAGTAAAATATTAAATTGAGTTAATGCCTACATAACATATTTTAATATAATGTATGAAATATAAAGTTAAAGCAGGAATAAGAACGATATAAATGGCATCTCTCCTTCAAACTCGCTCGCTCCCGCTCTCTCTTCCAGCTCGTCGCTACTCCGCATTGGATTGTGGGAAATAGTGCTTCAGCGAGTGTACATCAACTGTAGTGAATGAATGTAGGGAATGAAGTCGTTCACTCAGAATTCGGACCCGACATCCGATATAGTGCACTATATAGTGGATAGGGAGCGGTTTCGGACACAGCTTAACTGAAACATTTTGCAGAGTGTTTCCTACACGTACACAAACAAACGCTCCTGAAGACAAAAGAAGCTGATGACATGCATTACAGGCATCCTCTTATACTTATTCTAATGACGTCATGGCCTGTGCGGTCCAATGATCTGGAGTGTTTTCACACGTGTTTCAGACACCGGTCATGCTGATTGCATTCCCCATAGAGTCCACTACTAGAGGACGCAGTGCGAGTTCCCTTAAAAGGGAACAGCAAGGATTTTTAAAAGACTGTAAAAAGACTGAAATAGTTTTATTTTTTTTTTCATTTTGTAAAATGTACTCCAATCTTTGTTTACAATTTGGAAAAATCCCTTTTACAGTGTTGGATCTTTAAAAATCAGACAAAATAAAAGTGTATATGATGAAGAAAAAGAAAGAAATATATTAATTCGGTAGTTTCTGCATGTTGGTTGCATCACACAAGTTTAAAGTAATTTATGCACCCCCAAAAGAAATACCAAAACAAATTTAAATTTACAAATTAAAAACATGCTTACTGTTGAGAAGGTGTAATGTATTTATCTCCACACAAAACAGTGTTGTGTCATCGCCTAAAGGCCACAAGGTGACACTGAGCATCTGATGTAGACAACCAGACAACAGATACACATCTGTATAAAATATAACACAATCCTAGTGAGTCAACCATATTCCTACAGTTGATAATATAAAGATAAGAGAGATAGCATCTTAGCATCTAGTGGTCTCGTGTTCAGAGTTGCTGGAAACCATGAAAGGTAATCTCACAGTCCACCGCTTACACAACAACAACACAAACCTGACTCCATCTGTCACAAACACACTCATCTCCACCAGCTGAGACCATCATTTCTCACTCGGTAAAACCAAATATCACAATGTCACATGTAAAGGTCAGCATTTTGTTTGACCAGCTGCAAACCTCTGAAATGGGAATAAACTACAGTTCAACTAGCCTACATATTTACGCTTTCTAAAGAAAATTTGGTGTTTGCCTGTGCAACCCAAACACAACATTAAATACTCATTAAAGGAATAGTTCAGCCAAAAATGAAAATTAGGCCCTCAGGCCATCCGAGATCAGGATGAGTTTGTGTCTTCATCAGGTTTGGAGAAATGTAGCACTGCATCAGTGTCTCAGCAATGGATGCTCTGCAGTGAATGGGTGCCGTCAGAACGAGAGTCCAAACAGCTGATAAAAGCATCACAATAATCCACAGCACTCCAGTCCATCAGTTAACATCTGGAGAAGACAAAAGCTGAAACACATCCAGCATTAAGACGTTTTTAACTAAAATACGCGTTCATAATCCATAATAACGCTTCCTCCAGTGAAAACGTGTTATGTTAACTGATGGACTGCTTCTTGTGAGCTGAGTCTAATGTTTGATGTAGAGAATGAAAATAACCCTACAGTTGGAGGACTTGTACAATCAAAGCTTTCCTGTGATCTAGTTCCTCTGTATCCAGCAGAGCTTGAAAGCTGATGCAAGGACAGGTCAGTATGTTTCTCTGTGACTGCAGCTTTACGCTTCAGTGCCTGAACTGTGATGTTGATGGATGGTGTTTGCACTGCTTTGATTAAGATGTTAAAAACCCATTCATCCAAATGGAAAAACAAGAGTTTAAAAAAACAGTTCAACACCAAAACAAGAATTTCGCCATCATTTATAAACCCTCATGTCCTTTGAAATCCACATCTGACCTGATTTCTCCTGTGAAAAACCACACCGGATATGCAGAGCAGGATGTGCAAACTTCTCTTCGCCACAAAATGACTTGACCACAACATTTTCCTTTAAAATATAAAATCCTATTCTTGTGACCCATTGGCATGCTGGGTAAATACTACTGCCACAATGGATGCTGAAGCAGATAATTAGCCATTGATGATGACCTTTCAACAGAACATCTGTAATTGAAGGTCTTAATTACCAGCACACTTTAAAAGTCGCAACCCTTTGATTTAACGAGCGTAAGCGTCCGCATTGAGCTTCTGATATTTACTTCAAGTCTTTGTTCAGTGAGGTGTGAAGCAACTCTGACAAAAGGCACCCTGCTTAAACATTAATTATCAGAAATAAAAATAAAAATAAATAAAATCCAGCACTCAGCTTGTTCGATATAAAAACGCATCATATGGGTGTCAGGTCTGAACCGCTGACTGACAGCAGTGCTACATTTCTCCAAACCTGATGAAGAAACAAACTCATCCTGATCTCAGATGTCCTGAAGGTGAACACATTTTTAGCTAGTGTTCATTTTTGGCTGATCTATTCCTTCAATATTTCAAACAGATCATGTAAATAACCTAATTCTTGTGAGCTGAGTCTAATGTTTGATGTAGAGAATGAAAATAACCCTACAGTTGGAGGACTTGTACAATCAAAGCTTTCCTGTGATCTAGTTCCTCTGTATCCAGCAGAGCTTGAAAGCTGATGCAAGGACAGGTCAGTATGTTTCTCTGTGACTGCAGCTTTACGCTTCAGTGCCTGAACTGTGATGTTGATGGATGGTGTTTGCATTGCTTTGATTAAGATGTTAAAAACCCATTCATCCAAATGGAAAAACAAGAGTTTAAAAAAACAGTTCAACACCAAAACAAGAATTTCGCCATCATTTATAAACCCTCATGTCCTTTGAAATCCACATCTGACCTGATTTCTCCTGTGAAAAACCACACCGGATATGCAGAGCAGGATGTGCAAACTTCTCTTCGCCACAAAATGACTTGACCACAACATTTTCCTTTAAAATATAAAATCCTATTCTTGTGACCCATTGGCATGCTGGGTAAATACTACTGCCACAATGGATGCTGAAGCAGATAATTAGCCATTGATGATGACCTTTCAACAGAACATCTGTAATTGAAGGTCTTAATTACCAGCACACTTTAAAAGTCGCAACCCTTTGATTTAACGAGCGTAAGCGTCCGCATTGAGCTTCTGATATTTACTTCAAGTCTTTGTTCAGTGAGGTGTGAAGCAACTCTGACAAAAGGCACCCTGCTTAAACATTAATTATCAGAAATAAAAATAAAAATAAATAAAATCCAGCACTCAGCTTGTTCGATATAAAAACGCATCATATGGGTGTCAGGTCTGAACCGCTGACTGACAGCTTTACAGTTTTTTTCAGATGCTTGCACACAAAATCTTTACTCGTCACACAGTTTCTGAAAGCTGACACTCAAACAGCAGAAGCACACACCAAATCTACAAAACCAGACACTGATTCTCAGACTTTGACTCTTTTTGCAAAACACAACACAATTCTCTATGTAGCACACAAATCTAAGAGGAATTAATATTATGGCAAACGTTTGCTTTTGAGATGTGTCTGTGATATTTTAAATGCAGCGCTTCATTCTGCAAGAGATGTGAGGCTTTTTGCATTTTGTGTGCAATTCTTGGATTTGTGTGTAAAGTTTAGAAAAAACAGGCAGTTTTGAAAATACTGTGTAAGCAGCTGAAAACACCTGTAATGTCACTGCTTCAGCTCACACTAGCACAAACACTGAAGACACACAGTTCATCCCGTATATACATCACAGCAGAAAACTGTCTGCTCTGACTCCTCTAGTACTGTCTGTTCTTGTTTGGCAGAACGAGTTAAAGGCAGGTTAGGAGATTTGGTTCAAAAACTTTTTTTTTATGCTGGTTGAAAATCTCTTCACATCCCGATAGCAATCACTAAGTTAAGTGTCTAAATGTATTTATATCGTCTGCGGAACGCAAAGGACCATAAAATGTTCGACAAATCATTGTCATCAGCGCCTTCATTACACTATTGCAGAGCGAGCGAGAACTGAAGGTGTTATTATTGTAATATACAACACTAACTTCTCTATTCTTTTTGTATTCTATCAATTTGTTTTCTTTTTATTTATTATACAATTAACAAAAAGAAAAAAAAGTCCTCTAACACTAGCTTGCTCTATTCTTTTTCTATTCTATCGGTTTTCTTTTTATTTATTATACAATTAACAAAAAGAAAAAAAAGTCCTCTAACACTAGCTTGCTCTATTCTTTTTCTATTCTATCGGTTTTCTTTTTATTTATTATATAATAAAAAAACTAGTGCTGTCAAACGATTAATCGCATCCAAAATAAAAGTTTTTGTTTGCATAATATATGTGTGTGTACTGTGTATATTTATCACGTATATATAAATACACACACATGCAGTATATATTTTGAAAATATGTACATGCATTTACATGTCTATATTTATATTCATATAATTTATATTCATATAATTTATATTATAAATAAATATATTTAATATATAAAAATATTTTTTTCTGAAATATATACGTGCATGTGTGTGTATTTATATATACATAATAAATATACACAGCACACATACATATGTTAAACAAAGTTGTAAAAGTTATAAACAAAAACTTTTATTTTGGATGCAATTAATCGTTTGAAAGCACTAAAAAAATCCTTGCTATGTGTGCTGCGTTAAGCTAACTGAGGCTTGTTATAGCACTTGCGTATCATTGCTCTTTTGTTGATTCTGATTGCTTCCATTGTCCTCATTTGTAAGTCGTTTTGGATAAAAGTGTCTGCTAAATGACTAAATGTAAATGTAATATTCTGCGCTTTGTACTGTAATGTTTCGTCACCGGTGAACGAGACATGAGCTAGTCTCTCATCGTGTCACTGGTTAGCCTCTGCTCTATCTGTGTGCGGTCACGTGATTTGGAGGCGGTGTGGCTTTGGAGAGTGATTTGTTTGGAGGGTGGGATCTTGTGTTTTTTAAGCTAGCTTGTTAGCTAGTTAGCCTCTCCAAAATCGCATGATCACACACACAAACATTGAGGAGCACAGAAACTTGTCAAAACAGCCCCACAACTTTTATTAATAAAACAGCTTCGATACTGAATCGCTACATTAAATAAGGTAAAATCGCTGTTTTTGAAGCAACTAAACTCACAGCTTCTTTGTTTGTAGAGAGAGACTCGCAGATGCAGGTAATTCACACACACACACACACACACACACACACACACACAACTGTCATCTCTCTCTCGGGCTGTCTCTCAATAAATTATTCAAATTAATGCTATAATTCATTTAAATAAATGTGATGATCTGCTTCATCAATGTGTCTGATTTGAAGCAGGCAGAATGCCTTACGATGCCTTTTATTTTGGTGGAAACTGCATGGAAACTTCTCTTTAGAAATGCTTCTGTTTTGTTGACAACAGATTTATAAACGCTTAATGCAAACTTTTTTTGTTTTGGAGCATATTTTCAAAAGCACATTACATGCAGCGAACACAGCGCTCGATCCACATCCTCAAAAACAAGAGTGTTTAGGTAAACAAGCCTTAAAAATGAGAATAACAAGTCTTGATTGTGAAGGGCAGTGGAGAGCTCTCAGCCGCTGTCTCGTGTAGAGCTCCAGTCAACGGACCGGATCAAGCGCTCAGACTGGCCTTCATTACCCATTCTTCAACTTCACATAACTGATCGAGCGGATGAGCCAGCTTCCCTCCTGCCTCCATCGTTAAGAGCGGTCGAAGCGGACATGCTCACTGAAGTGCAGAGAGAGTTTGGACTCTGCATGTCTGATCAACAATGGACAGTTCTGAGTGTGAACGGCACTATAATAACTCTGGTTTGAGATAAAGAATGAGATTTATTTCATTCATAATAATGCACAGTGATATTTCAGAACATTTAGAAACTAAATTAAACTGTATTGCATGAGGTTAGTGAATAGTGAATTTCTAAAATAATCAGTTTACTGAATTCTCCAATTTAATGTCATCAGTAGAAAGTCTAAATACGTGCAATGCCATGTTGACAGTCGTCTATGAAGCATGCAAGACTGTGTCCAAGCACACTTGAAAGTCTTCATAAATTATAAAAGAAGGCCATGTCAATATTTACAGCCGTTCAAAGAAAATGTATGATCTATATTTAAAAAGTGGCACGCACCATATAAGCCACATGTGATAAATAAATGATGACAGTCCACACAACGGCTACTGAAACCGAGACTGCACGAAATATTAAACACATACGAGTTAGAATTTAATTCTATGAAAGAGCAGATTAGAGAAGGGTTTCTTTAAGCCTTTAATCTTTCAGGAGGGATGGAGACAGGGACAGAAAGCTGAATCATCAGAAATAACAGTAAACATCTACAGCTTGGGAAGAAATACATTCACTGCCTTAAAATAAAAACAAAGAATGAAGTGTGTTTGACGTTTAATAGCTTAAGGAGAAACATCTATAAATTACTTAATCAAGGGATTACTTCATTTATAAGAGCAATGCACATTAATGAACATTTCTGTAAATGTGTCAGTATTAGCTAACAGACTCATGTTTAACTGTAGTGCTTTGGCCAGATGTTAAAAATGCCATAAAAACATTAAAACACCCTCCACTCTTCTGTAATGACAGAAGTATTTATTTATTTATTTGTAAAATGTCCCTAGAAAATATTTTTGGATGCAGGATATCTGATCATAATTAAAAGATACATCGATTTAAAATAAAATGTAAATCAAAATAATTTGTGTGTATTCTGCTATAAAGAATTATTTTTTGAAGTTTAACAAAGATGAATGGAGTTTTGTTTTACAAGAATATACTACTTCTGGCTTTTTTTAAATTCAGAATTTCATGATTAATTCAGTGTGTTACTCACCATTTCTTTGTAATTATTTGTGAAATTTCTAAGTCATTAAAATTCACTAAATTGTCAGAAGTGTGGTTGTTTACTGTGCAATTACTATTTGCGGTCAGTAAGATTTTGTTGTTGATGTCTTTTAAATAAATTAATACTTTTATTCATCAAGGATGCAGTAAATTGATCAAATATGACAGTAAAGACATTCCTAATGTTAGAAAAGAGGTTACCCACAATTCAGGAACCACAGCATGCAACTACAACGGTCTACGCTGTCAGCTCAGATCAGAATCGTTAGAAAGTCCTGGTCTATGCAGATATCCAGTGTACTATTCTTTCTTAAAGACATTCTTTCAGACAGTGGAATATTGGACTCTAAAGTTCTTATAAATGAGTAGAAACCCTTTATTCGATATTTATAACCATTTCACCATTAGAGCTCCTTTAATCTACGTATAGCTGATGTCGACAATCTACTCAATTCATGAGACCAATCCAGACCACAGGCTTCTGAGGAACTACATATAACATTCATAAGACGCTTACGAAGAGCTTACTTTCTCACACTACCGTAGATGGATTAAGTCCATGACATGTTTAGATGGAAACACAAAATGTGCCAGTTTATGATTTCTCATGGTTTACGTAAAAAGGTGAGCTGATGAAGACATCATTCTTGGGAGTTTTAATAATATAAGTGTGTATACATTACATCATTGCGTGATTACGTAAACAAGCTGGTGAATTGAAACAAACTGCCCAAACGAATCAGTTCTCGGAAAAGAATCGGATTTCCACGTTTGTCACATTTGACATTACAGCTCATAATAATGTGGTCAATAATGTTCAGTTTCTTGCACAGACTGATCGTTTCACTTCATAAAACCTCAATATATCATCAGGAGCCACAGGTATTAATTTCGTGTTGCCTGATATGCTTTTTTGACTCTCAAGTGACGGTGGCCGTTGACTTGCATTTTATGAATCATCAAGGCCTATGCTTTCAGCTAAATATCTTCTTTACTGTTTTACTGAAGAACTAAAGTCAGCTACACCTTGGATGGCCTGAGGGGGAGTGAATTAACAGCAAATCTTCTTTATTTTTTGGGTAAACTATGCCTTTAATCTGAGTTCAAACACAACATGACTAATCTGAGCTCAGCAGGAAACAGAAAGGTCATAGCCATCAAACGACCTCAAGACAAGTTTTTCCTCTGCGTTCGCTGTCATTCAAAGGTACCAATCATTCAACAGAAAACAGGCATGCAGTGCAGAAGGACCAAAATTTCTGTGCGTCAGGGTCTTGGCTTAGGTTGTGTGATGGGTGCAAGCGTTCCATCACCCCTCCAGCATTTCCCACTGCGCCAGACTCCTGCTTTATCTGCACACCACAATGAAAAGCCATGCAATCGCGTCCCCAAATGAACACTGCTACAGGTATTACAGCAGAACACACAGAGATGAAAGCAGGCCAACAGGATGTTCAATTTGACTTGTTACAAACAGAAAGAACATGCAGCATTATAACTGGAGGCCTGCCGATGAACTGCTCACAGACTCCCAGTGGGACACCACATATAGCCCAGAGCTCTTAAAGAGACAGCTCCCCAAAAATGAAACATTTATCATCATTCCATCACTGTTCCAAACCTGTACGGACTTTCTTGTATAGCTGCTCTTTTACATGCAAGTACAATACATGGGACTGGAGCCTTCAAGCTTTAAAAATTGTTTTGATAACTTTCCATTTGATAACTTTTTGTGAGGCACATTTTTTTGACATTTAAAAAAAATATATATTATTAATAATTATTATTATTAAAATAATAAATAGTATACATTAAAAATTACATATTAATAAAATAATATTAATTTATTAATTATTATTTGTTTTAATTTGTTATTTTACTAATATCCAATCATCCAATCAATAAAAATCAAATTCCCATTTAATAATTGCATAACATTTTAAAAAGCTTAAAAACAGCTCAAAAAGTCAGCCAGCTATTAAATTGTCAATTATTGCGCAGTCGAGTTGCTTTTTACCCCAAATACCGTATACTTTTTACATTCTTCAGTTATTGAAAACGTTTTTGTGCAATCCAGTAGTTTAGAGGAAAATAGTCAAATGCACCTTTTACCACTTAGCCCTGTTGTACACTACATGATAAATTAATATTATTTGTAATTATTATAATTTTTTCCCCCTTTTGTAGACCACGCATACACATCACAGATGCATATCAATAAATCAATCGATAAATGCAAACCTTCTCCAACTCTTGATTCTCTGACTGGAATCTGGTCCATATTTTGCCGTCAAAATTCAGCTGAAATATGAATTGTTGTGAGGCTTCACCACACCAATAAATTATAGAATATTTTCTCTGGAGCTTCTAAGTATGCAAAATTATCGGTTATCGGTATCAGCGATAAATCATAGAATATCACCGATAAACTACAGAATATTTTCTCTGGAGCTTTCAAGTATACCTCTGTACTGTACATACAGTGGCACAGTCAGACTTTAGGGTACTTAAATCTTTAATGTACCTTACCGTTATAAATGCATATTGCTGAAAGTCTGCCTGCTCTATTAACTGAGTTTGAATGTTATCTTTTCATCCATAAGCAAGTGCGGCGTTAATGAACCAAGCTGATAGCAGATTTGAGGCTTAAGTGAAGGATATTGCCAGATTTTCGCTCGCTCGCTCATGTTCTAACAGCCGTTACAGATTGAGAGATTTCTTTTGTATGTTCGGTGCAATTTACTTATTTAATTGGAAACTTGCTGAAGAATATAAGAAATGCAAAGATGAAAAGTCCACAGCATCCACAGTTTTTGTATTACTGTGGAATATTCCACTGCTTGCACTGTTTTGTTGTGCGCTGACTGAACCGTCACTAAAATGTCTGAGACTTGGTAGATATTTGGCAAAGAAATGTGAAAGTCTAGAGGCACTGAAGACTGCAAAAACTTGATGATGAAACCTTCAGGAAATAGGAAGGAATTTTCTGTATTCTCCATATATCCAGATAAAGTCCTGGCAGAAAATGATCAGTAGGCTACATTTCCATTTTTCTACTGATTTATTTTTTTAAATAATGTATGTCGCTTTCTGCACTCTTTATTCCAGTAAATAAAGGCGAAAAGCTACAATCATTTAAAAAAAGATTAAATACAGTATATAGTAATATTATACATGATAATATCAAATATAACATAAAAAGGCATAATATATAATATATAAAAAAAATTCATTACAATTAGGGTCAGTAAGTTTTTTTTTTAAATGTATGACAGTATATAGTAATATTATACATGATAATATCAAATATAACATAAAAAGGCATAATATATAATATAAAAAAAATTCATTACAATTAGGGTCAGTAAGTTTTTTTTTTAAATGTATGACGGTTTCCACAGTGTCATTGTAGCAGATGCAAAATATCACACCAGGTGGTGTCTGCAGTTAATCAAACCACACACAGACAAACACACGCAAGCACACGCTGTAAACCTGGTGTCCTCAGTGAGGCGTTCGCTCTCAGAAGAACCAAAAGATCTTCCTCTGGCTTAAGAGGTCATCGATTCAAGAGGCAGAAACTCTTCACACACAGCACAAATCAAACAAACCGCAGATAAATAAGCTCGCTCGCTCGCTCATGTTCTAACAGCCGTGAAGACTGGAGGAATGATGCTGAAAATACAGCTGCGCATCACAGAAATACATTACAGTTTAACACATATTCACAGAGAAAACATATTTGAAACTATAATAATATTTCACAATTTTCACTGTATTTTCGATCAAATAAATGCAGACTTGGTGAACAGAAGAGACTTCTTTCAAAAACATAAAAAAATCTTACCAACCCTAAACTTTTGAACATTATAAACTTTAAACCTAAATATTAATTTTCTGGCATGTGACTCATCCTGCAGCATTTGTGCTACAGACATGAATGACATCTCACGCCCACGCCCCAGAACATTTCTACTACTTTTCTAGGAGACTGGACTGACAATATTTAACAAAACAATCGAGAGACCAAAATATAACCACACAGAACACATATAACAACGTCCAGACAACCAAACACCAACGGACTTATCCACAATCAAGCCGCAGTCACACTGACTTGACATGAATATAATATGATGTATGTGCAATGTACTGTAAATAACATACAAATGCAAAAAGGTTATATTTATTCTGCAGGCTTCAGGTTGATTTCATTCCTTTTACTGCCTGCAGCATAAGAGACACAAATACACTGAATGTTTTAAACGTTACTTTTTTCATTCAAAGAGCATGCACTTTAATAATTAGTTTTTCAAAGTTGTAACAAAAAAGGATTAAAGAAAAACAACAACAATTAAAAACCATTACTGGAGCATGTTTTGCAAGAAAATGCTATTTCTGTTTTTCTGCTTTTTTCAACTTTCACATTTAATTCAATGCATTACTCGCCATTACTTTCTAATTGTTTGAGAAATTAACTAGCAATTTCTGAATGAGCTCGTCAAATATCTGTATCCCCATTCAAACGAGACTTTTTGATTATGAAAAAAAAATCTTGACTGTGTCCAACAATTAAAATCATACAACAATGGCACAATACTGACCATAATTATTTTAGTTATTTAATACACACTTAAAAAAGTGACACTCAAGAAGTAGCATTATTTGGATCCTATAATACATCATTTTATATAATATATAATATTATATATATATAAAGTCATACTGTTGATGTTGGCTGAAGTTCAGCGATTCAATCCTGTTACACTGTAAGCAAAAAATAAATTAATAAAAAAAAATAAAAATAATATAACTGTATATTAAATCATAGTGTTGATGTTGGCTGGTGTTCAGCGATTCAACCCTGTTTACTTAAGTTATTGTAAGTTAAAAAAAAAAAGAAATATAATAAAATACATCTTTTATTCAAGAATCAATATTTGTAGTCAATAACTATCATTAACTAGGCTACATTTGCAACCATTCCATTTTTTTAATTCACGTCAATGTTTCTATATATAAAACTTTGTATATGTACTGTATTATGATTAAGCTGTAAATATGTCCCAAATATGCATTGTTACAAAACTGCAATATTTAACAAAAAAATAAAAATAAAAGTTTCAGGCTTAGTTTGTAATCTGCATGTAGAAAGTGCCAGTAAGCAAACATCAAGAAAACAAAACAAGGCCGTTTTCCATCAGCGTTAGTCGAGTAATGACTAATACTGTGAACAGCAGCAAAGTCAAAGTTTACAGACTGTTTACAGCCCTGATCTGAGTGTTTGCCAAGCAATCGAGCCTGTGATGAATATGCATGAGAAACCAAACCATGTCTGGCTGAATCTGCATGACGAATGCTATCGGAGGCTTTGGGATGGTCTCAGCTGCTAACACTTTCTATGCCAAATGCTCCTCGCTAACCTAAAACCAAATATTCATGCACTTATGAGAAGAGCTTATTTGCAGCAGCAGCAGCATAATGAAGACAAAAGAGGGACACAAGTGAGTGCTGAAACCCTGAATAAATGCTGGAGCGTTTAAGCGCTTTGTTGATGACATTAGCTCAGCGCTGACGTGATATACTGCATTAGCTGCTCAGTTTCATCTCCTGTCTCAGTGAATGCATCCTAAATGGAAAACTGAACTAAAGTCAAAAGTATTTGTAATGATGAAGTTGCAATTTAGTACATTTATAATATATTATCGAATAACACACTATAGTTAAAATTATAATCAAGTAGCCTAGTTTAGTATGCTTTAGTATAACTTTATTATCACAAAGTGCACTTTTTAAAAGTGTACTTAAATGCACACACTTAAACAGCCTTTTCATCCATTAATATTATATCATCAATCAATCAATCAATCAATCAATCAATACATTTGATAACAAATAAAAAAATCTACAGCATTTTAAAAGCATGTGACATGCTGTAATCCTACTAACACTTTAGATTAAGGAACACATATTCACTATTAAAGGGATAGTTCACCCAAAAATGAAAATGCTGTCATTAATTACTCACCCTCATGTCGTTCCAAACCCGTGAGACCTTCGTTCATCTTCGGAACACAAGTAGATATTTTTGATGAAATCTGAGAGCTCTCTGACCCTTCATAGACAGCAAGGATATTACCACGATCAAGGCTCAGAAACGTAGCAAGAAAATAATATAAAATAGTCCACCTGACATCTTACAATTTTTAACCAAATAAAATTACGACTGCATCTAAAACTAAGTGATTTCCTTCAATACACTATATTTACTCAATAGTAAATACTATTGACTAAATAAACTATACTATACTAGTAGAATAAACTACACTTACTCAATAATAAGTACAATAGCTCTGTTTAGGTATTGGGTTAAGAGATCTAGAATATGCTCATGCAGAATAAGACATTAATATGTGCTTTATAAGTACCAGTAATCAGCCAATACACTAGTAATGTGTATGCTAATAAGCATCTAGTTAATAGTGTATAGTGTTCCCTAATCGAAAGTGTTACCAAAAAAAAAAAAAGTTAGTTTGTTACATTCCGTTTCTCCCAAACACTGCTATAACATCGGCAGACCTTCTGGGATAAAAATAAAGTCTTGGTGCTAAATGACACATATTATTCCACTATGCATGACGAAAAAACAAAGCTGATCTCAACGGTCCATAATTAGCAGAAATCTCTGGTCGAGATCCGAAAGGTCACAATTTAGGACGTCAGCGAGCCATGACTAAGACTGCAGCGTTCTCCCAAGAGTCCTTACGCACGGCCACATAATGATAGTAGCTTAAAGACTAAATCCAATCAAATCTCAAGCTCTTCTCACCAGGGAAATCTAGAGGGAAGAAGCAGAACCATTCTCTCAGTCTGCTGTTTGTGAGCAAGCGCTCAGGCCATGAGTTGTGTGTTTTGTTTAGAGAAACAATGTCAGCTCCAGCAGAGGGATGAACGCCAGCCTTCTCATTCAACACGCAGATCTGGACTGGAATAAACACAGAATACAGGCACAGAATCGCAAATGCTCTAATTGCTTTTGGCTAAAGAACAACAGAGGTCAACAGGGACCGAGTTTGCTGGGTTAAGTTCGGTTGTGTCTTAATCCTGTTCCGTCTCCTCCTCAACAATAATGATGTGAATCCTCTGAAAGCCTTATATACTCATTTATTCAATCAAATGCATCCATTTAATAACTTAAATGCACCTCCTCTATGATTATCATGTTTTAGATTTTTACATCTTATAGAATGGGGGTTGAAGTAAAAAATTATATTGTAAAAAAATATATAACTGTCCTATTTGTAAGGATGTAACGATTCACTCAACTCACGATTCGATTCGATTCACGATTTTTTTTTTTACAAAATGAGATTTAAGACAAATTATAAATTAAATGTGTCCTTTTATTATTGCTTGGACAAAATATTGTACGTTTCTTTGTGAAATTGAAATATAGCACTATAATAATATACTAATATAGCAGTTGCTTATCATTGCTCTTTTGTTGGTTTTGATTGCCTCTGTTGTCCTCATTTGTAAGTGCTTTGGATAAAAGCGTCTGTTAAATGACTAAATGTAAATGTAATGTAAATGTAAATAACAAAACTAAATTGAAATTTAAAAACAAGCCCCAAATCAAATAAATAAATAACACAAATAAAATAAATCTCTTCATATAAACAAACTAAGGCTTTGTCTGTGCTTTACATTTAAAATTAGAGGCAACCGCTGCTTTTTAATCGTGAACCGAACAAAGATGCTGCATACATGCAACACGAGCAGTTTTTAATCTAAAGTAGGTTGTATAATTTCAAAATTTGAAGCAAAAACAGAATGGTTTGACATCAGTTTTGTGAAACTTTACATAAACATATCTGCATGAAACCGAAACAGCAGACGAGCTGAACGAGACGCAGATGCACTCTCTGCCAGCAGGTGGCGCTTACAGCCTTTCCTTGGTTTCTGCTGTAAACAAAGCAGAGCTGCGCTTATGAACTTTAATATGCATTATACAGAGGCAAGATGAAAAGAAAAAATACCATCTAAACTTTTCTAAAGACAGTAAGTTCCCCTCAGACATACATTCATATAAACTCCTACCCCTAAATGAATCGCGATTTGTTTAGCATCTCAACCGATTTGAATCGTCACATATTTTAATCGATGCCCGCTCCAACTTCACTTCTGCACCAGGCGCGAGTCAAATGAGCGCGGAAGACGGTACTGTGCTCATAGCGTGTGCTCTTCAATTGCACGCACAAAGGCGCTGGCGCGGCACAGTATGGAAGAATAATCAGGACAATTTTCAAAAGGAACTGCAAATTGTTTTTCAATTGCGTTTTCCATATTTGGAATCATAAATTGCGACATAATCCAAACGCAACTGCAAATCTTGCATTACCGTTTGAGTTTGAAAATTAACACTGCATGCATTATGAGTCAGATTTAAGATCATGTCTCTAAAATGGTTTTCGAAACCGTCCTGGCGCAGTCCAGCACTGTCTCCCTCATCTAACACACCCGATTCAACTCGTCAGCTCATTACTAGAGACTTTAAGACCTGAAGTGGGTCAGAAAAGGTGAAGAGAGTTGAGAGAAAATATGATGCGTGTCAGATCGGCGTCACGTTCAGCAGCAGCAGTTCTTAAAGTAATAGCAGCCAAATAACCTAATGACCAGCTGCCGTGATGTCTGTTCATCAAAGAACAAAAAAGAAAGAAAAAAACAGGGAAATCAATAACTTTTGTAGCTTTAAGGCTTAATCTGTATTTAATTTAGAATTTAGTGTTTGATAACTTTATTCAGTTTTTGTATATTTCTGCTGAAGGCCACAGGTACATATGACATTTATTATAATGTGTTTATGTGAAGATGGTTTTAATTCTAATAAAGTCTAATAAATGTTAAAATTGATAGTTCTCAATTATACTGTAATGTTAAATATAATTATTCAATAATACTCGTCTTCAGTCATAAAAAAAAGATGCCATTAAACAAATATTAAAAATATACTGTCTTCATGCTGTTTCTACATTAATTTGAAAATTGAATTTGAAATTATTGCAATGTAAAAGTATATTTAAAAACTTTAATGTTAGGTGGGATTGATTGCGATTCATTAGTATTTTTTTAATCGATTGACAGCACTATATATATATATATACCTTTTTTGAAAATAACAATTAAGATACAGTATCTACTGTCACTTGTATTTTAAGTGTAAATAAAATATCAATGCTTTTTACCTTGTTACACCATTTTATTTGGATAACAATTTTTAAGAGGCGTTAAATGTAACGTTTTCTCTTTTCTTTTGATGCATGATATAAAGTATGATAGAAAGGGTTGCCAAATAGTGTGAAATGTTTCTGTATAGTCATGCACTGTAAATCCGATTCCTTTCTCAAGTTTTTAAAAATGAATCAATATGAATACAAAGATCACATTTCTAAGAACTTGGAAAATGTTCTTCTCTTGGACAGAACGTCAACCTGGAAACAATGCTGAGTTCACACACTGGATCAGATGAAGCACAGACAGCCGATGCAAAACAAAACAAAGCATTGTCAAACAAACTATAAATTGCACATCTTTTTACGAAGCTGTTTCTGTTTTCACTCCAGTGTCATCCTTCAATAATGTCATTGCTTACACAAAAAAAACAAAAACTCCTGAAATTACATTGGCTGCTGTTCAGTGAGGGAGAGCGGCTGTTAACGGAGAATTAACCAGGGCATTAGGCTGAAACCTTTGTCTCTGATAAATATAGATTCACAGGACCAAGTGAGTAAATCCCTGTATCAATGCTACAAGCCACACAAAACGCCGAATTAAACTCCCTGCTGTTTTCTGTCATCTTCTGACTGATCCTACAGTCTGTAGCTAATGCCTTTGCTCAATGTCACTGAAGGCGGTGACGGGAATCGATGCGGCTAAAGCGCTCCTCAACTGAGTCAACCACAGCAGCATGCCGGATACGAGCGCAACTGACACACTGACTGCAGCACAAGACAACGCTTCTTATTAGATGGTTAAAGTGTGCACAACGGAACAGTCAATTACACAGAAGCAGTTGATGCAGTTCTTGTAATCAACATCATTTAAGTTTAAATTTAGATATAAGGGAAAGAGTTAAAAAAATGAATTGGTTTTAATTAGGGATGATGATATCGGATTTTTGCCGATATCCGATATGCCGATATTTTTCCAACTCATTTTTGCCGATAGCCGATATATTTCCTTTTGTTTGGAAACAACACCAAGTCTCTCCGGTGCAGAGATTCTAAAGAAATTATTTTTAATTTTGGCTAGTTTTGAACAAAAACGTATTTGTTAGAATTAGATAAACAACAATGCAGTTCTTTTATAATGAGAGTACATTGAAAGCTTTGAAAATTATTATAAATCAACTATAAATCAATCACTTTTTTCAGATAGATGCAGTGGTAACCTTAACATTTTATTTAAAGATTGAACATTTGTAGATGGTCTAAAGCAAGAGTTGTAAACATTCTGAAAATGTTTCATAGATCATTTGGTTTTGCTTTGTTTCACAGAAATAATTGTTGCCTGGGTTGCGTAAGTATGTGTGGGGCGGAGCTATCAAAATAGGGGCGTGTTTGTTTTGGTGATTTCAAATATCAACATTGGCTACCAGAAATCGCTTACCCTGCCTTTAATGTATTTGTGTATTTCATTTTCATTCTATGACAAGTAGGCCAACAGCGCCCCCTAGAGCATTAAAACTCCTCACCTGACGGGCATTAGGCCACCGCTGCATGCAGACTGTTGAATCTATTGCACACCGAACGCGTCGTTCTGTTCATGCATTCTCAGTTTAAATGCGGCGATCAAAAACAGTGAATCTAATCACCATTCAGGCAAAAGAATGACCACAATGCTGACTTGTTCTTATCACTAGCACACCCTGAGCACATATGAGTTATTCGTCTTATCGGCAAGACATATCGGTATAATTGTACATATCGGACCAATGCCGATGTTTACATTTTAAGCCATTATCGGTCGATTCCGATAATATTGTACATCCCTAGTTTTAATAGTAAAAGATTGTAAAAAATGCTACAGTAAAAAAAAAAAACTTGGATAGATCTAATTCTATGTTGTATAATTTTACGGTAAAATACTTCTAAATTAACAGTTTTTGGCATAGCCAAAATCCCCTGTGTGACAGCTAACATTTTTCGTCTTAAAAAGATACAATTATGATTTTTTAATTATTTGTTTAGTGTCATATCATATTCATATCAGTTATGTACACTAGGGTTTTTAGGGATTTAAAGTTAAAAATAATTTTTAGATGTAGTATTTTGGTATACTAACATTTAAGTTAATGAAACATTCAATCATTTAATTCCAATCTATACAATTTTAAATATTGCTACCATTTTTCAACCACAGCTACAATTTTTCCTGTAACTTTACTTTTTTTTTTTTTTTTTAAACAATGCATATCTCAGGTCCTGTCCCCAAGTTTTTTAAAAGCCTTTTTTTAATACCCTTTTGCCTTCGTTACACAATTTCATCGCCCTATAGTGTGACAAATGAATTTTAAAAAGTCCAAATGGCCCTTAAATAATATGTGTTTGAAATAATACGAAAAGATTCATTTAAAAAAATGCTGTTTATAATGGTTTTAGATGCAGAATATCACATCACAACAGCACATGTCAGCTTCCAAAAAGTTTAATTTAAACTAACTACAGTCACTGGTTATACAATACAGTTTGACCCTACACACCTGGATAACTACAAGCAAGTTTCACATTTCTGAGCATTAAAAGTTTGTCTTTCACAAAATCTTAAGGTTGGCTAAAAAAGAAGCCAGTCATATGACTTATTTGCAGTTATAGAACTGTAAAACAACAACAAATAAATTCATAGCACTACTCAAAATGTCTTCTACAGATCATACAATACAATCAACACATCTGTGGCACAAGTGCATATGAGCAATAAAACACGCAGGTACATCAGGCAGATAGAAGTCATAACTCTCGATTCAAGTTGTGTAGAGCTCTGAATGTGTCCCAGTCACTGACTCCAGTAATAGCAGCCCATGGTCTAACGAGCAATTCGTTACTGAGAAACAGCGTGCATGAATGCTGTGAGAATCAGAGCTACCATCAACACGACCTGTCTGGATTTAATTGATGTTATGCAATTTATGAGGGAATAAGCTGGCATGTTGATTCATCCCCGTCTAAGTGCTTATGACAAAGTGTCTCTCTCTTCTCTGACAGGCCAGTATAATGATGGCAGTGATGAGGTGAAATACCATTACTGTAGCTGCAGACGCAATATCTGCTGTACAGTAAGGAGCTCTGATGAGGCGTGATGCCTTAACTTTGAAAAAGCCTTTGAAATGTAAAAGCTGTACATATCAAAGGTTGGAAAGTTATTTTGGATATGAAACAGCCAACCCATAGCAAAACGCCTAACGGAGAGAGAAACATTAAATCAGATCATAGCAAACTAACTGAGTGTACAATAAATTAATAAATAAAAAAACAAACCAAACAGTATCAAATCAGCATGCTATAAAATCAAATAAGATTAAACCAGATAGTTTCAAATCTTATTTTAAACCGTAAAATAAAAAAAGAAACATGCATTTCAGAAGGAATGCATGTATTATACATATATGCATACATTTAGAATAATATAATAATAATCATATTAATAATATATATATATGGAAACAATTGTGATCTCATTACATTCCAAGAAATTCCTTTTTTTTTTTTTTTACATGTTAACTGTCCTGGAGCACAAAACATCAAATAAATAAATTAATAACTCGCATATTTTTAACTGACATTTAGCCACCCATGCAGGCTGAACATGCAGGCCTGTGATAACCCAACACTGAAATTCATGATGCCAGCACACACACACACACACACACACACACACACACACAGTCTAGTTAAACAATCCCTAAAACTGTTCTAAACACAATTCAGGTGATCCATAAAAACATCACACCTCCGCTTTGACTCTGAGCTGAGACAGCACAGTGATATTTACAGTATTTCTCCAGTGTGTTTGATTGTAGGAGCAGCGGACGGAGACAAAGGCTCAGCTAGCGCTTCATTACATATGTATATAAAACACTGTGCGCGGGTTACGCGGCTCTTTGGGAACGCTACAGCATAAATCCGTCTGTAACCAGCGCGTAATACCGAAACGATGAAGCTGACGAGACGCGTGAGAAAGGCGTTAGTTGTGTGCCAGCGGACGGACTCACCTCGAGCACTGCGCACAGCATCAGCAGCACCGCCGCTCCACGGCGCTCCACGCGCTCCTGCATTTCTGCACCGAGTGAACTAATGCTGTCAGGACGGAGCTGTCATCACACCAGAAGCACGAGCATGCTGGAGGCTCGGTGTGTGTGTGTGTGTGTGGAGAGAACAGCTCGATCCGCGCTCGCGCAACACTGAAGGAAAGGATTTCCACTGGTGAAAAACAGCAGCACGCGATATTAGCGCGCACAAACAGCTCAAGGCTTCGGTCTCGTCCTCCCAAATCAAAAACTAGGGCTTTACTAGAACAACCAAGCGCTTATTACAGTTACTATTGACATCGTTACAGAGTAGGCTAATGTTACCTGGACATAAAACATACAGTGAAAGCAGAACGAGTGAACGGAAGCGTTTGAATGTCACTGCATCATAACAAAAATAAGAAATCAAATGGCATTTATTTCTATCCCATCGAATCATACTTAAAACAATGTTTCACTATAGGAAGTTTGCTTTATATTATATATATATATATTAGGGCTGTCAGTTTAACGAGTTACTAACTTAATTAATTAGATATGAAAAAATAACTCAAATATTAAATATTTTAAGAATGCATGAGAATGTAATTTTATACAGCAGTTCAGTAAATAAGAAGTTAATATTGTGTTATATTTTAAACATAATATTGTCTGTTTTTTCTCAGTTTTGCCAACGAAAATATTACTTATATAAAGCCACACAGCGGTGTTGTTTCTGAATGAATCTGGGTTTTGAACGAATCGTGTGAACCAATGATTCAGCAGCCCATTCATACAATAGTGTTGCGGGTCTGCAGCTGATATATCTCCATTCTTAGAGAGAGCCCTTCACTGAATTCCTGAATTAATCAGCCGTTTGAACGAAACTAATGAATGAATGACTCATAAAGACATTTACTGCCACCTGCTGGCAGATTTAGTTTATTATTTAGAGTATCATTTCATTTATTAAAAAAAAATCTATAAAAAACATTAAAGGGATAGTTCACCATAAATAAATAATGTCATAATTTACACTGCCTCATGTTGTTTCAAACCTGAATGACTTACTTTCTTTTGCACAACATAAAAGAAGGTATTTTGAATACTGTTGGCTGGGCTGTTTGGGTCACTAGTGACTTTCATTGCATTAACAAAAAATACTGAGATGTTTCTCAAATTATCTTCTTTTATTTTCCATACTTTGTGTTAGGCCATTGTAGTCTAAACATTTTACACAATAATAGATTTAAATGATCTTTTGGGGGTATTTTCACAGCCAAATTTAGTTTGTGATTAATTCGATTAATTAATCACAGCACCCTAATAAGCACCCTATTGTATATACTGTATATATATATACACACACACATCTACAGTCTTTGTCTTCTGGGAAAATCTATCAAAATATTGATGACTCATTCAGCACTAATAGATTTTTTGACAGATTTTTTTGTCCAATTAAATGCTCTAGAATGAGAATGTCCCTCCCCCTAATGAATCAATGCTTCTCTCCTCTCCTCTCCTCTCCTCTCAATAAATACACCAAAATTATGTAAAATCAGGTAAATTCTGAGAAAACCTCTAGCATTATATGTACAGTCAAACAAAAAATGATTAGACACCAGATATAATTGTTTATATTTTTATACTACTGTGTGGAGGGCACTATAGTTCATTTATGTAAGTGAGGATAGCAAAATAAAGTAAACTGTGACATATTACACCCAAAAATTCTTCATACAGTGGACTACCAGTAAAATTGATAAAATTTGGGACCAAAAATTATTCAGACACTTTGACCTGACCATGTTTTGCTTAAGTGTTTTTTTCTTAAATTTCTAATGTGACGTTTTTACACCATAGACTGAACAAAACTATGCATTGCTTGGTAATTAGTTGACCTAAATTGGTATTATCTAATTGTGTTCTTTAAATTTAACAGCGGACAGCTATTCAAACGAATTCATTACATACCTTTCTATCAAAGTTATCTGACATTATCAAGATGAATTTGTTCTGACACCATTTAACTCTGAGTTCTTGTCATGTTTTATTATTTGCTAAACTATAGTGAATAAACTGTGGAAATGTTCAAGGTGTCTGAATAAATGTTGGTTTAACTGTATATAGGCCTAGTCAAATCACGGCCTGTATATAGCCCGCAGGCAATCACAGCGTGCTGATATACAGCCACATCTCACTGCTGCGAGTGGCACGAGTTTGTAGTAAAGGAGACTCACGCCACCAAAGACGTTGTGATTTTTGGGTCACAAGTCACTGAAGGTGCGGTTATGAGTATATCAGATGACCAATTCCCACCTCGCTCAGCTCAGAGCACCAGTCAAGGACTGTTAATTTGGTGATATAGGAGTGCTTCCCACAAGCTGTTCAGCAATATGAGAATCACAAACCGGAGGGAGCTGGTCAACTGATTTATCTGAAAGATTGGTGGTAACTCAGGTAGCTAGCAGAGCCTTGGATCATCAACACAAAGAAGACACAATTGTAATAAGATTAACGAAATTTATTAACAATAGATATGCAAGAGTAAATACAACAACTAGTAATGATAGCTAATAGGCAATAGATTTTACTAAATGGATACAGAATGGATAAATGCAATGCTGTTGAGCTAAATTTAGCAATGGACGATTTCTATGGTAATGGTGCGTATGGGAAAACCACGTGATGGCTCTGGTAGAATTAATGATAAACAACTGCTTATTTATCTTTGAACAAATAATATGGCTATTATTTGTAATGCTGACCCCAAGTAAGTGTTATCTAAACAGATTAGAAAACAGGCTGCAGGTATAAACTAAGCCAAGGTATTTAGGAAAGAGGTTTGGTAAGTTTATAGTTATGCTGGGTACACACCACAAGATAATCGGCCTGATTTTGGGCCGATTCCTCGCCTTCCGACAATCCTAGGTATTGTCCCGATTATCTTGGTGGTTCTAAAGATAATCTTATCAGATTTTCCTGTGGTGTGAGGTGTGTTAAGAGTGACTGAATCTGCTCGGAAGAATGTCGGAGGCGCCCCGATCGCAAATTGTAAATATTCAACATGTTGAATATTTACGATCAGAAATCCTGATGTGTGGGGGGAACATCGCGGCACACCACACACTATAGGAGCAAAACGGTTAAATCTAGGATTTTTTGTCCTCATGTTTGTGGTCTCTCACATTTTGAAGATCTTATAAGATTTGAAATATGTTTTAGTGTGTACCCAGCATTAGCTTGCTCGAGAGCTTAGCTCAGTGGTTCCCAACCCTGGTCTTGGAGGCACCCCAACACTGCATGTTTTGCATGTGTCCTTAATCAAACACACCTGATTCAGATCATCAGCTCATTAGAGACTTCAAGACCTGAAATTGGTGTGTCAGAGAAAGGAGACATGCAAAATGTGCAGTGTTGGGGTGCCTCCAGGACCAGGGTTGGGAACCACTGGCTTAGCTGAACCTTAACTGTCTTGAAGTCTCCTCCTTCCTCGTCGGGTCAGAAACTGAAAGAAAGACTGCTGTTTCTGCTATTGTCTCACCTTCACAGGCTGGAGACTCAGAACGTTGGTGATCTGCCATTGCCTTCTACCACACAGGTCGGAAACACAGAACGAGGAGTGTCTGTTGGAAGGAAACTTTTATCCCTTTCCTATGAGGAGGAGATTGGAATCTGCTGCCTCAACATTCCAGGAATGTGATTGGTGGCCATGGTGTTGCCCGCCCTAGTCTGGAACTCATTTACATAAAGTAGAGTACAACGTTAAAACGTGTCTTCAACATTTTACCCATGCAATATTTCTTTACCATTTTGTGTATTAGAGTAGTAGAACTAGTAGTAGAGTGTTATGAGAGAGATGTACTGAGTGAGTGTGATTACCTGCATCTGATACAGCATTCATTCTTCAGCTCAATCTCATATTCACAATAAACCATTAGTTTGAATGTCCACTGAGGAAAGCGATATCTTTGTCGTACTATCCTTTCATCTGTTAATGGTGATTTCCGATGACAGCGCTGCTCAGTGCATTTGTTGTTAAAAGCTGTTGTTAAAAGTAAAAACAACCTCATTGTTTACAGCCCTGTTTCAGTCTCTTTCAGTATAAAAGTCTTTACTGCTGACTCACTCATAAAAACAGTCTCTTGTCGCCATCTAGTGATGGACCAATGTAACTAAAATCACCATCACGAAAATACACAGTTTCCCAATACTAAATACTATTATTAAATACTACTATTATTGATATAAATATTAATTATTAAATAATAATAATCAATAAACAACAACAGCCACCATAAAAGTGGCTAGGCAATTCAGTCAAAAGTACACAGGCAGCGCTCTGAGACATCAGAGCCAGCAGTAAATTCCAGAAGATCTGGCCGAGGTGAGGTGCTCTCGGCGGGTTCATGAGCACTGAACGGCCGCTGACGCTCTGGAGCTCACATCTCCGAAAACACTGAAGCGAATTTTCAAATAGGCATTATCTTTATTAATAAACTGCATATTTAAAGTCTAAACAAGTACATTCTTGCCTAAAAAAAACTCTTAAAACTACATTCTGTGACACAAAACAGTATTATTTATAAAATTATAGAGTATTTGGGCGTCCAACATGACACTCGCGAGAAATACCGCAAGCGGAGTGACACAGTCACACTCACAGACTTTTTTGTTGTGTTTTCATCCCTCATGTGTTCCTCGACCTGGTTTCTGTCTCCTCTTGATTATGTTAGTTCAGCTGTGTCTAGTTAATTTAGTCGTAGTCCCTCATTGGTCTGTCTACTTAAGTTCTAGTCTTTTCAGTTTGTCCTTGTCCAGTGTTAACGTTGCTTGTGTATCCTGCCTTACTTTTGCAACTTTAGTTAAAAACAATTGAACCCTTTACCAGTATTCATGCTATTATCTGCATCGTGTGATAGGGATCAGCGTCTGTCTGAAGTTTTCTTGCCCTCCCCTGTGCATTTACCAACCTCCGTTGCCATGGCAGCAGTTTTTATCAAAGAACAGGAAGAGAGAGAGAGAGAGAGAGAGAGAGAGAGAGCTAGTATTTGTTTCATGGTGTTGTTCTTTCACTTAATTGGGTAGTCTCACTAATGACTAAGTCTCTAATGAGTTGAGATAATTTGCCATGATGACTTGAAGTCCACCTCTACTGTCTTATGTTGCCATGAGTTTGTGAAGAGAAACTGGGGGAATCCAATTAGTTCTGTGGGCCGTGACTCAAGCTGAATGTCCTCACTGTCTGTCATCATCTGTCCATGAAACTCAATCTCACATTCCCTGTTTTGCTTCTCTGAACCAGGGATGATGTAATATGATGGATGGGTTCGTGTAATACTGTCTTTCAAAAAAAGGGTTGACAATGACTAAAATTTTTATAAACGTTATTAAAAACTTGATAAATGCAATTACAGTTGCTGTATTTGTGTGTAATTTTAATTCTGCACTATTTTCAAAAATGGCTGTATGTAGTCATTTATAAAAAGAAAATGCTAACTCACATACAAAATTTTCAGAATATTCAATACAAGAGTATTTTTGCTTGTGATATACTCTAGTTTGACTATTAAAAGGGTCATGAACCGAGAAACCAAAATTCTCTTGATGTTTTGACATAAGAGGTCATTGTACTATAAAAACATCCCGTAAGTTTCAGAACTCAAAACTTTCTCGTTAGTCTAAAAACAGCTTCTATTGAAGCCAGTTTGACAAAACCACAGCTTGTGGAATGTTCTACTCTATGATTTAATAGTGTGGATAAACCCTGCCTCCGCAGAAGAAGATCAATGCCTGCTTCTACATCACTGCCTGTTTAGCCCCGCCCACCTATTCGCACACAAAGTGTGAATAACAAGATAGGCGAATGCAAGTCTATGCAGAAACCAAATGATAAAGATCACTCTGAATACAACAATACGCTGTGCAGTGCCAAGTTGTGGAAAAACAGTGTTTCCATTGCCTTCCTTCTGATCCCAACGTTAGGAAAGAGTGGTTGAACTTTATTTATAATGAAGATCCAGACTGAGTCAGTAAGAACTTGGTCCTTTGTTCACTTCATTTTACTGCGGATTTGTTTACAAACAAGGCACAATTCGATGCAGGATTTTCAGAAAGATTGAAACTAAAAGACGATGCTGTGCCGACTATATTGGATCCGACAGTAATGTCGCAACACAATTAAGTGTAACTGTTTTTATTATGTGGTCACTATTGCTTTGACTGTTATTACAGATCGTTTGATATGTATTGAGTAGCCTATTTATGCATTTTTAACCTAAATCACAGCAGCGTCTGATTTAGGCTGTCAATCATACAACTCTTAGACAATCATAGCAGTGGGTGTTTACTTCCGAGTCTACAATCCGCCACGCCTATTCAAACAGAGAGGGGGTTAAAAACAGGACAGAAAATAGCCTATTACTTCTAAATTATGATGTTTTTTGATGTAAAAATCTTGATAACATTATAAGGGGACCACAGAGACCAGTACAAAATAATAAAAAAGGCAGTTTAAAGGCATCATTTTAAATATTTAGCAACCATATCAAGCTCTTCACAATTACGCATGCAGCAGGATTGCCAAAAACGGAGGTGCTTGACATTGGGAAACTCTAGCAGCTGGAGATACTAATCACAGCAGCACAGCACAGCATGCAAGAACAAGCACAGCGTGACAGGACACAACTAACAGCCTGTGGGATTTACAAATCCTGGAAGACTGGCAACCCAACACTGATCATAAAGGAAATAGCAGTGGTGATAAATGAGGCATTCCTAACTTAACCAAAAAAAGCAAAAATTCTGCTTCCCAGATTTCATCCAAAAGGCACCCACGTCCAGTATTGTTTTGGACCCCACACTGTAAAAAATAATAAAAATGTGAATGGTAAAAGACTGTAAAAATGCTCCAGTAAAAAAACATGAATTGGTTAACAATATATTCCCTTGCATAAACTTTACATGTACAATCACAAAATCATATGAAATATGCAGAACACATTTCCACATGTGAAACATGTTTTGAAACATTTTCATGGCGTAAATGTGTGAAACCCATGTGATTTGACAGGACACAACTAACAGCCTGTGGGATTTACAAATCCTGGAAGACTGGCAACCCAACACTGATCATAAAGGAAATAGCAGTGGTGATAAATGAGGCATTCCTAACTTAACCAAAAAAAGCAAAAATTCTGCTTCCCAGATTTCATCCAAAAGGCACTCACGTCCAGTATTGTTTTGGACCCCACACTGTAAAAAATAATAACAATTTTAATGGTAAAAGACTGTAAAAATGCTCCAGTAAAAATTGGTTAACAATATATTCCCTTGCATAAACTTTACATGTACAATCACAAAATCATATGAAATATGCAGAACACATTTCCACATGTGAAACATGTTTTGAAACATTTTCATGGCGTAAATGTGTGAAACCCATGTGATCTGAAACCCACTTTTCGCATGTGTTCCACATATTTCACATGTGATTTTAACATGTGATTAAACATTTGAAGTTCATGTGTTTTTTTTATATAAAGTGAGAGATTGTGATAAATCTAATGGGAGATTTAATTTAATAGCAACCATATTTTTTTGCAGTGAAGTTCTGGCAACCACAGCTGCTTTGATTTTTTTTTTTAAGGTGTTAAAAATTATTATTATTATAATTTTTTTTTACAGTGCATGGTTTGCCATTGTATGGAAGCAAATAGTTAAGACTCTGTATATGTCCTGCTTCAGCAGTATTATATCTTTGGGAACTATGATGTGGCTATTGGAAAACCATTCGGGCTTGACACAGTGAAATTACTTACTCAGCTGTTGCCTGATGGCGAGCCAAACAGTCAGTAGGTGGGCACTATGCAAAAGAGTAACATGGTGATGTAGCTTAGTCACAGAAATAATGACATGACTTCAAACGGGGGGTTTCAAGGAAATGTGTTTTGTTGGACAGATTTGATGTGGACAGCAGGCATCATCCTGTATAAGTTTCTGACATATTGCGCTTTCATGTGCATGTGGGAGAGTTTGTGATATTTTCTCTGCCCATAATGTCCTGCCAAAATAGAACCAAAAAATAAACATAAAAATGTAGGAGTCTATAGGTACTGTAGACAATATTCCTTACTGTATTCTGTATTACTGTATTCTTTCATCTGTCCAGTTGGTTTGCTAAAACCCCCTCTGCAGTCAGAGCACAGTGTTATTCCACACTGCCTTTAAAATGTAACCTTTAAACGAGGCCTTCACATAGCTACCAGCTCATGTTGCGATGGGAACCTGGAACCAAGCTGATGATAAATGAGTATTAAAGTAAAACTGCAAAATGTCACAATATTACATTACTCAAAGAAAAACCAAGGCTTGACATTTTCTTAAACATCAAATCAGCAGATACAGCACTATTTCTCAGTCACTCTTCCCTCTCTTACTTCAACTTTCTTGATGCAAGTAATGCTACAGACACTGTGCTCCACTTTAACATGCTGTCTAGACAACATCTGTCCTCTCATTCAGATCACCCTCTAACCCCTGACATCAAACCATACAAAAAGGTTGCTGCTCGTTAAAACATCCTGCTATCCTGAGCAGGTATCAACTGCTCCCTTCTTTTTCTGCAAAGGTCCCCACTGCAAAAGCATCAACTATCACAAGAGCAACAGCACTTCAGACACTCATAAACTGTAGAAGACATTCACCTCTGTCCTCCTCCACCCTCTCTATGACAGCTAATGACCACTTTTTCCACAGACAACATCCATAAACGGTCAATTCTCAGCCCCACAATCTCACAAACACCGACCACCCACATGAAACTTTTCACTCCCTGAGGATGAGGTCTCTAATTGTCTTCTCTCCAGCCATGCTATCACCTGCCCCCTTGACCCTATTCCTTTCAAGCCATTTCTTCCAGACTCCTACCTGCCCTTACACACATCATCAACACATCACTCTTCACTGGTACTTTCACCACCACAGTCAAGCAGGCTTGGGTAAAAGTAACCAATGGTAAGCACTATATTCACAGAAAATTACAGATCAATGTCTCTCCTCTTCTTCATAACATCAACACTTGCGTGAGTTATTTGCAGCCAGAACTTTGCATTCCTCTCACAGATCAACCAGCAAGACAACACTCAGCCAGGTTTCAAAAGCCCTGTCAATCTGCATCCTTCCACATAACCACTAGAATCTCCTATTAAACCTCTCCACACTGGGCCTCACAAGGTTTGAGTCCTACATCACAGGAAGATCCTTGAGGGGAGGGGAACTGTGTCCGATTCACTTAAATAATTATGGGGTACCACAGGGTTCGGTGCTGGGCCCCCTCTTCTTCTCGAAATACACAACAATGCTGGGACCCATGTTGTCTGTGAACACTCAGTCCTGTTAATGGACTCAATCCTAACTCTTTCACACAAAAACAAACAAACAAACAAAAAAAACCCCTAAATATTCCTTCAAGAGATTAATGTTTGCTGAATAAGTAACGTTATTAACTTTTAAGAAAATCAGATGTTGCTCTGCTGTGGCTAAAAGGGAAATAATGGTAATTTCTGCATCCCTTCACTGTATGTAATACAGTCATATCTTCTCCATTATGAAATTCATGCCATATGCTTACAGACACAGAACTGGTATTCTCTAAATTTGCAGAAAATAAATAACTGATTCATAGTGTGTTCTGTAATCTCATTTGAATTAAATTAACATAGAAGCACAGATGTGTAACAGCGAGAAATCAGCACTAAAAGAAGCCCAGTCTAAGGAAAAGCAATGTTTCGATGAATGTTTGAACATGGTTCCATTAACAGACTGGTTATTGACCAGGACATCCCTTATGAGAGGAAACACATTAAACAACGTTAGAGAGGCCTCTGAATAAATATAATGGTCAGGACAACGTCATTACTGCTGCTTTATGATAACAAATGGTAATGAACTTTGTATGGCAGCATTATTTGTTTTTACATACACATAATACAATGAACCTACTACCAGCAACAATGATCTAATATCATTCTTGTTTAGGGGACTAAACAAACGAAGCAGCAGAAAGTGTTCTAATAGCCCACCAATATAATTGCACACATGCATCTGTTGCCATAAGGGAATGTGGCGGACATTCTAGAAAGCTGACTCAGGCTCCTCAGGGATATGGAATATTGCGACGGCATGCAGAGAAGCTGACGCAGCGCACTGCTGCCGCAAGTTACAACTAAAAAGCCATTAGTGGAAACAGAAATCTATTTCCAATCCACCTCCACAGGGAAAGAAAACAACCTATCCTACAACCTGTGGCTGCTCATCTATCTCCCACATGTGGAAGGTATTCAACACACTGAAAGAAACACCAATATAGTCATAAATTTAATGACTCACTCAGTAATGAAAGTATAATACACTTGCATTATCACTCAAAAGTTTGTTTTCTTTAACCCTCTGGTGTTCAGTCATTTTAGAACGAAAAAAAAAAAGATTGGAAATTTTAAAAATCGCTAGTTTATCTGAATGGTACAAAACTCGGTGACTTTTATGGCAGTCGCTATGTGACCCCCCACCCCCCCTTGATTCGCAAAAAGCTAAATGGTCATTATAATAATAGTCACACTTGTGTTTTTCGCGTTCAAAAATTACCGCCATAGGAAATGAATGGGAAAAATATGAAAATACAAAGATGTTTTTGTGTGTACAATCTACAAATCAGCCACAAGCCCCCCCCCCCCCCCCCCAAAAGATTGTGGACTTGATTCGAAAAAGCTAAATGGTCATTAAAAAAATAGTCACACTTGTGTTGTTCGTGGTCAATACAACAGAGATGTTTTTGTGTGTAGAATCTACAAATTAGCCACAACGCAGGAAATAAAAAGTGCACAGCAATGAAGGGGTGACCAAACTTAAGCAATTATGCCTGAAAACACTGCTCAGTAACTAAGGAATACACAGCACTGAATATATATGGCTATACTGGCATCTAATGGCTACACCATGGTATTACAGATGATTTTCTTTCTTTCTTTTTTTCTCCACAAGGTAGAACAAATCTGCCTCAATTCAATGGATTTTAAACACTTTTGCTCTATTTTTAACTTAAGTACTGCGTTAATTGAACAATTATATAAAATAATTTAATTTTACATTTTATACAGAAAATAGTCCATAGTTTAGCTATGAATATTTATTAGAGACAAAATGCAAAATATTAAAGAAAAATTGGCCTCCGGTCAATTTTGACTGCAAACAACACAAGTGTGACTCCCAAATAAACAATTAAAAAACAAGAGCTAAGATCTAAATGCCTGACATTTATTTTGTACACACGGTAAATCACTAAATCATGCCTATGTATGAGTATCACATTTTCCAGTGCCTTGTCACTTCAATATCCCCATTCTTGCATTTGTGTTATTTAATAACCATATTTCACTAGTTATAGAAATATATTATTTTTATATTTTATTTTTTTTAAAGTAAGAAAAATTTAATAAAAAAGTAGTAGTAGTATAAATTCACTTGCTGTCTGTAAATAATAATAATACAAATAATAATAATAAATTAAAGAGTAAAATAAACTGAAATAAAACTAAAAGTGAATACCATAACGCTTTTTGGTGGAACAAAGAGCTCAGATCTGCATGTAACACCTAATCAGAGCTCAACACACACTGGCGATGCAGGATTTCAGATTCCCGAATCTAACAGGCTGTTTTAGTGGCTTACACAACAGCTGCACTAGGATCCAGCAATCATTTCTGTATAAATCTGACAGCTTAGGCATATGACGTGTCATACGGAATGGAGAAACCGTACAGAAACGGCTGATGCAAACACTTTGAAGCAAAAGCATTTTGAGATGACTCTAAATCTCCATTTAAAAGCATTTCCACTGCTTCCACTGTAAGCAATCTATCATTTTCTTTTGTTCCCAGCAATGTGAGCACCAGTCGCTATATAGCAGCTGTGATGATTCATGTGCTATGATGACAGTAATGATGTTTTCATTGTAGTCAAAAGCAGTGAAACTGAAATATATATATCATATCCCAGGATGCAGAAAGTTAGAATCATTCAACTGAGTCAGGCATTTTACACTGGCAACACCATCAAGTCTTAAAGCTTCTAATAGAGGCAACACGTTAAAAGTTTGCTCTTTGTCAAAAGGCACAGGCACTTCATTTTAAACAGCAAAACACCACATCATGAAAGCACTTTATTCATAGCTAACTATTTCATAATTCATAAAATGCTTCACGCAGCGAGGCCTAATGAATATGTTGTAGAGTGTGTATGGGTGGGGGTGCTTCGATATAAATCACTTTCTTGTCCCATGAACTGGCAGCCCTGCGTGTATCACATTTAATACAGTAACACCATTAACATCGCATTAGATGAGTGTGCTCACCGTGTAACATGTGACTGGGGTCAAAGAGGAACCACCTCATCAGTCTTCATGCTGGAGATGAAAGCCCATCATGATACAGAAACAGGTCAGAATTAAAGTAGAATCTTTAATGCTTACAGACAAATGGATAATACTGTAATAAAATAAAAAATAAAAAGGGCATAAGCATATAATATTATTATAACAACACTACCATTCAAATGTTCGGGGTCAGGTTTTTAAAGTCAATATTATTCAGCAAGGATGCATTCAATTGATCAAAAATTACAGTAAAGACATTTATAATGTTACAAAACATTTCTATTAAAAAAATGCTGTTCTTCTGAACTTTCTGTTCATCTGTGAATCCTGAAAAATACAATGCATCACAGTTTCCACAGAAATACTGTGCAGCACGACTGTGTTCAACATTGATAATAATCAGAAATGTTTCTTGAGCAGCAGATCAGCATATTATACTGATTTCTGAAGATCATGTGAAAACTGCTTCTTCACCATTTTTTTTCAGTGTATTAAATGTGCCAACGAATGCAACAGAAAGCAGAGGTCTTGAGACACATTTCAGAAAAGATTTTAGAAAAGCATTTTTAACTTAGCATGCCATCCAAGAAATATATTCTTCAATATTCAGATGTAGGACACTGAGCTAAAATTCAAAATTCATGTTTTACTATAAAAATTCTTGAGCATAGCACCAGGTTTATTAAGTAAACTAAATTCATAACGAAACATTTTCTTTGTTTGAAATAAAATACATTTTAATGGAAAAATAAATAAATAAATACAATTTAATAAAAAAAGAGACAAAAATAAAACTTTTAAAATGACTAAACATTTTTATGCAATTGGAAAATATATAAAAAAGTAACAATTTAAATTATTCATAAAAACTGCAATACTATCTCAACGATACTAAAGTGACAAAACAGGGTCAAATCTATCAAGTGAAAGGAAGCATGTTTTGTATCCCCTTAAATAGCCTATATCAGCATTCAGTTACAGGGACACAAACAACACCGTTTTTACTGTAAGTGCAGCATAGAATAATGAAATGCATAATGTACTCAGAGAAGATGTGAAAAAGCAGAATGAGAGCAGTCAGAACACTTGAGGGTTCAGGCCTAGTTCTCTCCAGATCAATGACGCTTTAGCCTGTGCTGTACAGTAAATGAGCTTCTGATGCACTGAAAACAAGCAAAGACTGGATGATGAGGACGTGCATCATCTGGACCTCACTCTAGCTCATTCCCAATGACAGAAGCTTCAGCCTTGATTTAATCATCTCCGACTGTTAGACCGAACATGTGAAGCATCTTACGTGTCAGGCGTATAAACCGTTCCATAAACCATCTACATAATGCAGATGCAGTCTGCTGTGAGCAGCTACACGCGAGTCCTGTGCAGAAACATCACGTCTTCATTGGCGATCACAGTGATGCTGATATAGCGGTTGTCATGGTTTGCATTCATATAGAACATTATACTATTGACCATGCTGAGTGAATCCAGTGGAGGGAGCAGATGAAAAGGCACTGATGCATATGTGAGAGAGGCGTTTCCTGCAGCACCCCTCTGCGGGGGGTCTTGAAGATGCCAGTGTATTGTCTGTTTCTCAGGAGATCAAAGTATCTGAGTTTCTTTAATCCTTACACCTGCTTTATATGCTAAGAATATTCTGATGCTGTCAGAGAGCATTTTAAGTAGCACATACTATTTAAATGTATTTGTAGTGTACTTAGCACAAAATAAACGTATTTCAAATACATTTTAGGACATTCATTTTTCACTAGGGTAATTATGCCATTGCATGTTGTTGTTGTTTTTTCACAATTAACACTATGTTTTGTATACAACTGATGTATAATATAAAATCAGAGAACAGTATTAAAAGAATAAGAAAAGTTTAACTGCATGCCAGATACTTTCAATGGTGATCCAATCACAGAACTTACATGTAATGAATGAAATGATGCTGTATGGAAGAGTCACAGCACTTCAGCTAACAGTGCATTTACAAACAGAAGAGCACTGCACAAGAACTGCAGAGCATTGCATGAAGGCCTCTCTCAAAGGCAACAGTGATAATAACACATAACATGTAATGAATGAAATGATGCTGTATGGAAGAGTCACAGCACTTCAGCTAACAGTGCATTTACAAACAGAAGAGCACTGGCGCCACCTGCTGGTGCAACACAAGAACTGCAGAGCATTGCATGAAGGCCTCTCTCAAAGGCAACAGTGATAATAACACATAAATTCTATCTATCTATCTATCTATCTATCTATCTATCTATCTATCTATCTATCTATCTATCTATCTATCTATCTAAAAAGCAAACTTTGCAAACACCTTTGCCATAATATTAGTTCCTGTTGCAAAAAGTGTTTTCTGAAATTGAAAACCGAGTCAAAGTCTGAGAATCAGTGTCTGGTTTTGTAGATTTGGTGTGTGCTTCTGCTGTTTGAGTGTCAGCTTTCAGAAACTGTGTGACACGTAAAGATTTTGTGTGCAAGCATTTGAAGAAAATCTGGTAGCACAGCTCACAGAAGAATATCTGCTGTGGATGAAATATGCCACCTAGAGGATGCAACTATTTAATCTGACAGATTTCATGTTCTCAGTAGCTCTATGAATGCAGCTTCAGCACATGTCTGTGTAATCGTGTCATCTCACACAACAGCAGCTAATAATGGGTTGTTTACTTCACTTGATACTTTCAGTAAAGAGCCTCCTACTGAATCCTGAGTCCCTCTAACACAATTTGTGTATAAAGAGACAATGAACAACAGAAAGGTAAAGCAAACTAGTGACAGTGCTGCTCTTAACACAGCATCAAATGTACCAAGTCAGAATCAATGCCAGCGGTCAGCCCAATATTACTCCTGGTTTACTGTCAAGATTCAGGACAGAAATCACCCTGCAGCCAAAATCTAAAAAAACAGAGACGACCTTTATTACTTTGCAGCCCTCTAGTGGCAACATTTACTATTGTAAAAAACTCCTGCCTAAGAAAGATGTGGAAGTTCATGTTAAAACTGTCATATTTATGTCATTCCAAATATGAATGTATATGTATAATTTATATGAACTTTCAATTATTTGAATTAAGACAAATGAAGCAGTGAAATAAACTAAAACAATCTAAAATCAAGATATTTCTCATTTTAATTCACCCCCCCTAAATTAATAAAATCTTAAAACTGCATGGGCATTTTTTTATAATATAGCCTAAATTTCTCTCAAATATTTTAATGAGTAAACATTATGAGTAAAATATTTTTAAAAATCATCCAGTAAGTCAAGAACGACCGGAAAAAGTCATGCAAATCCACTGGTTAAAAGAGTGGGAACCTTTAAGCACATTCAGCTCATACATAAACTAACTGTAAAAGTTACATTACAGTAGATGTACCAAACATATTAGCCTATGACTCACACCATTACAAAACAACAACAACAACAACATGACTTTAATTTCCACTTAATGCATAATTAACCCTCTTCTTCCCTCACCACACTAATGGCATCCAGACAGAGCACAGATAATCAGACGGATCTCTGAGACAGAACCATACAGCAATCTTATTTTCTGTGTGCATTTTAATGTTCATTCTTCTGCGTCACCCAGCGACTTCTTCTTGATTCTCTTCATTTGAAGCTTCTGAAACACATTCTTCAGCTCTGACCTGGATTGTGAGGGATAACATTAGCGCGGGAGAGCAGCTCTAAAAGCACAATAACAACAATCGATATGTGCTTTTAACTTCCAAGAATGTGTTTGCATATTCCAAAAATTCAACAAAACACATCTGTCAATTATGACTTTTTCATTTGCACAAGTGCACAAATTTACACTGAGAGACAAGTTAAGTTACAATGTTATCGCCATTACTTCACCGTCTGCAACATCGGCCCCTTATAAGTTATAACTGTAAGCCTAATTAATGCGTTCATGAAGCCGCTGTGCTTCTCTTACAAATAATCATTAATTAATTAAAGTGAGACACAAACTATTGATAGTTACTTTTTTTTGGATAGATTTCACTTCGCGTTCATAGTTTGGATTAAAATCGGTCACATCCGATTACACGGTGGCATCGCTCGAGGGGAGAAATGGAGTTTTGAACGATACTTTGAATCAATTGAACCAGTTGCTTCACAAAAGCGCTGGTGATGCCTGCTGGTCAAAACGGTGGATATGCAATAGAAACTTTAGAAATGCAAGTATGCATAAAAACACCTTTTACAAACCAATTGCAAATGTTTGATCTATTGTGTGCAATCTATTAAATGCACACACATCCCAGCAGGCACACAACGTCATAAGACTTTGATATTTGGTTAAATTGTGGTTGCGACTCGGGTGACCAAAATTCAATGTAAATTCAACGTCTAATGTCAATGTTAAAGGGGTCATATGTTGCAATTTCAATTGTTCTTTCTCTTTGGAGTGTTACAAGCTCTTGGTGCATAAAGAAGATCTGTAAAGCTGCAAAGACTGAAGTCTCAAATCCAAAGAGATATTCTTTATAAAAGTTAAGAGTCAGCCACGCCCCCCTAAAAC
>NW_015506232.1:365840-367830 GCF_001515645.1 Sinocyclocheilus grahami | reverse complement strand
CACAGTATGGTGAGGGGCGTAACATTTCCGTCACACGCTTGAGGTATTCGGCCAATCACAACGCACTGGATAGCTGGCCAATCACAGCACACCTCGCTTTTCAGACTGATGAGCTTTGTAAAAATCGAGCGTTTCAGAAAGGCGGGGCATAGAGGAGAAACAATAATGTACAGTATGTGGAAAATAATGTGTTTTTTGAACCTTAAACCGCATAAACACATTTCATTACACCAAATACACAAAACAATGTTCTTTTTAGCAGTATCATATGACCCCTTTAAATTGATGGCCAATACCGACGCCAGCTGATGTTGATATTTTGTTGTTTTTAGGTTGTGTATCCAAAATTCAATGTTAACTCAACGTCAAGTTGATGTCAAATATTGACGTCAACCCGATTTTCATTTTCAACCAAAATGCAATGTTTGTCTGACGTCATGCCCAACATCAACCTGACGTTACACAGACATCCGGTGCCTGCTGGGATCATCTGAAACCATTAGATGTGTGAAGTGTGTGGATAATATATGTTATTTCATTCAATTGTAGGGCTTGTTTGGTTTGTTTCATTGAGAGCTTGGTTAATCAGGCCAATATGAGACTAACTAACTGCAAATTTGACTAAACAAATGAGTCAATAAAAATCGATTAAACTGATCTGGGATCAGGTAGAAACCACATGGGTTCAGTACCGGCGGACAAATGACATTTTGAAAAGTTTCTCGAGTGAAGCATGGTTTAGTGAAATCACGTGACTTGTCGTTTTGACACACACGCGCTCAGAGTCAAAGTTTCGCATCTCTGAGCATGCTCTGTAGTATGCTTTACTCGCCCAAGTTAAAGTTTCATTGCATCCTAAACTCATACATCTGACTCTCCATCTGAAATGATGAATGACCCTCGGGTTTGCTGTTTGTCGCATTTTTACCCCTGATTCCGGTTTATTTATTTATTTTTAAGAAGAAGAAGAGTTCTTTAATATAAATGAGGCAGGGAAGATGAATGAAATATACTGTAAATGCTTTGTGCGTGATGATTAAATGATCATTAAGTGATCGTTAATATCTCTTCACTGCATTAATATTAATTTGCATCATAAACACCCATGCAGCAGACTCTGCTCGTGTGTGTAGATGGCAGTACAGCGCTGTGCTTGCACTCTGTTGCGGCAGGTGCTTCAGCTGAGTGTGTGCTCCTGACTGAAGCAATGCTGGTCATTTACAGATAAAGAGACTTAGCTTTATCCTCATTCTCATTTTGATTAGCTACCGAACAGCAGAGCATTTTAATTAGAGCATCAGCACATTTAAATCCGTACATGAATAATGAACTCCTCAGTCCTGTCAGCCCACGCGCCACGTTCATGCAAGCTGTCTTTTTAGAATCGAGGGCGATGCGGGTGAGGTTCAGCATAGCAAACACAGTCCCAGCATTTCCCTTTCATGTCCTCTCAGTTGTACTGATGCTGTGAAAATCTGCATTCTTAGATTTGTCTATTCACAGTCACGTAAAAATACAATTGAGCTGCAACATGGAGCAAACGTGTATGCATTTGGACACAGCAACAATAATAACAGTGCAAGAAAGTCATGGATGCACGTTTTTGGCTCAGGGTTATTAGGGGGCGTGTCTCTCTGTCTGACGTCACCAGGCCTGTCTGTATAAGGAGTCGGCGGTGACTCGCACTATGGCTCCTCCAGTGGACACACAGAGTCATGTTATGATTTATCAACTCATATTTTCAAATCAAGCCATTCATTTTTCAGGAGGGAGTTTTAAAGCAAGAGGTAAGAGCCAACATAAATAATTATTGCATGCATTTTTATCTCTGTGTTGGTTAAAACTAATAATTTCTTTAAAATTTAGTCAGAAAACTTTTTTTTGTTTTGTTTTATTAATGCTGATTTAAAGTGCTGAGATGTATGAGCAATGTGTTTAATCTCATATAGGCAAGGCAAGGCAAGCTTATTTGTATAGCACATTTCATACA
>NW_015506232.1:361820-363218 GCF_001515645.1 Sinocyclocheilus grahami | reverse complement strand
ATTATTATTATTATTATTATTATTGTTGTGTAATCAAATGTATGTTCCAATAATAAAATAGCAGAAACAGTGAACAGGTTTTGTAAAGTAAGAGAGCACAGAGAGCAGTGCATTCTTATGGAGGGAGCAAACCTGTACTTACGCAAAATCTGTAATTTAACATAGCTCAACCTATTTTAGTTCCTTTTCTTGTATATTCTGAGTAAACATGTCTAAAACCTCTTCTGACCGAAGCCTACATATTCCTGCATTTATTTCTGCATTCTTGTCACTATGCAACTAGCTGAAACACAGAGCAGAAAGGCTATTATTCATATATGCATACTGCTACTGAAATATGCTTCTCGTTTAGAAGAATCTGCATTGTCAACACTGTTTGTTCTATCAGTTTGATGACTTTCTAGCTTCACTGAATGCTGGTGCAATGCTGTTGATGAAGGGAGAAGGTATGTTAGTGATGCACTTGTGTGGCTTCCCTCCTATATGTTGTCGAGTTGAGGTTGAATGGCCTGCTTTCAGGGCTTCTGACAGTCTTTTGAAATGGGAATATCTACCCGGATGTCGTCCTTAGATGCCAGCCAGGGATGCACGCAAGCATCTGAGTTCATACGTTTGCGGTAATCCCTGGGGTAAGTGAGTTTACGGTCAAGCGGTTTGTTTATTGCTTGCTAAAAATTGCACCGGCCATGCTCAGTAGAGTAGAGCATACCTTCCTAGCTGGATCGGGACCGGCTCAGTCACACAGAACATAAATAAGCAGAGAGCCTGACAGCATTTTGTCTGTCTGATACATCAATGCACTTCATTGATCAGGAGCTGCTTGATGGCCACACAGACTGTGAACATCTGATATTATTCCTGAGTACAGCCCGGAGGATTTAATTGTTCTTTCAGAACCCCAAAGTTCTCAGTTTGGTTTTATTAAAGTATTAACTTAATTTCAGATGTTTCTCTTAAAATAGGACAACATTATTAATAATATAAAACAGGGCTGTCCAAACTGGGTCCTGGAGGGCCGGTGTCCTGCAGAGTTTAGCTCCAACTTGCCTCAACACACCTGATTGGAAGTTTCTATGCCTAGTAAAGAGCTTGATTAGCTGGTTCAGGTGTGTTTAATTAGGGTTGGAGCTAAACTCTGCAGGACACCGGCCCTCCAGGACCGAGTTTGGACAGCTCTGATATAAAACATGAATAAAAATTAACATAGGTAACGTATTAAACAATGGTTACAGGAAAGGTCCACCAAGAAATTAAAATTCATGTCATTATTTACTCCTCCTCATGTCTCGCCAAACCCGCAGAACACAAACATTGATCAAAACTTTGGTTACCATTAATTTCAATTGTATGGATAGATAGATAGATAGATAGATAGATAGATAGATAGATAGATAGATA
>NW_015506232.1:338156-355715 GCF_001515645.1 Sinocyclocheilus grahami | reverse complement strand
AATTTAAGAAAACTATTATACATATAATATAGTGCAATCGGTTCGGACATCGCACAGTGCTCATTCAATAAATGCACAGCTAAACAGATGAGTTTTGAGTCTGCATTTAAATGTGACTAATGTTTTAGCACATCTGATCTCTTCTGGAAGCTGATTCCAACTGCGGGTGGCATAATAACTAAAAGCACATTCCCCTTGTTTTGTGTGAACCCTCTGTATTTCTAACTGACTCGATCCTAATGATCTGAGTGGTCTGTTAGGTTTATATTCAGTGAGCATATCTGCTATATATTTAGGTCCTAGGCCATTGAGTGATTTATAAACGAGTAAAAGTACTTTAAAATCAATCCTAAATATAACTGGAAGCCAGTGTAAGGACCTGAGGACTGGTGTGATATGCTCAGATTTTCTGGTTCTAGTCAGAATTCTGGCAGCAGCGTTCTGGATGAGCTGCAGCTGTCTAATGGTCTTCTTGGGAAGGCCGGTGAGGAGACCATTACAATAGTCCACCCTGCTGGTGATAAAGGCATGAACAAGTTTCTCCAAGTCTTGACTGGAAACAAAACCTCTAATTCTTGCAATGTTTTTGAGATGATAGTATGCTGATTTAGTTACAGCTTTGACATGACTACTGAAACTAAGGTCTGTCTCCAGAATCACACCAAGATTCCTGACTTGATTTTTAGTTGTTAGACCCCTAGAGTCAAGGTATGCATTCACCTTGAGAACTTCATCTTTGTTTCCAAATGCAATGACTTCGGTTTTTTCTTTGTTTAACTGAAGAAAGTTCTCGCACATCCAACTGTTAATTTCATCAATGCATTGGCAGAGGGAGTCAATGGGGCTGTAGTCATTTGGAGATAAGGCTAGGTAAATCTGGGTATCATCTGCATAGCTGTGATAGGCGATTTGGTTCTTTCTCATTATTTGACTTAGTGGGAGCATATACAGGCTAAACAAGAGCGGTGCAAGAATTGAGCCTTGTGGGACTCCGCATGTCATGGACGTCCACTTAGACTTATGCTCTCCTATACTCACATAATAACCTCTCCCTTCTAAGTATGACCTGAACCATTTAATTACCATGCCAGAAAGCCCAACCAAGTTTTCCAGTCTCTCTAGTAGTATGTTATGATCGACAGTATCAAACGCAGCACTGAGATCTAGTAGTACCAGCACTGATATTTTGCCAGATTCAGAATTTAAGCGAATATCATTTATTATCTTAATGAGTGCTGTCTCTGTGCTGTGATGCGGTCGAAAACCAGATTGAAAATTGTCCAGGTATCCATTTGAGTTTAAGTATTTGTTCAGCTGATTAAAGACTACCTTTTCAATAATCTTTCCTATAAAAGGAAGATTTGATATTGGTCTATAGTTGCTCAATATGGTGTTATCAAGATTGTTCTTTTTCAGAAGGGGTTTAACAACTGCAGTTTTCAGGGAGTTTGGAAAAGTCCCAGAAAGAAGTGAGGCGTTCACCACTTCTAAGAGATCTGCTTCCAAACAGTTAAGCACCCTTTTGAAAAAATATGTGGGAAGTGTGTCAAGATAGCATGTTGACGATTTAAGGTGCTGTACTATTTCTTCCAAAGTTTTGCTATCAATTTCTTCAAAAGCATAGTATCTTCTTTTTGATATTGTGGTCGAATATGTCTAACCTCTGCGTAACTTGGGGATGTGCTAATCGCCTTCCTGATATTATTGATCTTCTCAGAAAAGAAGGAAGCAAACTCATTGCATTTGCTGTCGGAGAGCATTTCACTGGCAATCTGATTTGGGGGGTTTGTCAGTCTCTCAACAGTAGCAAAAAGAGTGCGAGTGTTGTTTAAGTTACTGTTTATAAGGTTTGAGAAGAATGACTGTCTAGCTTTGCCTAGTTCCACATTGAAAGTACGAAGGCTGTCTTTATATATGCTATAGTGAATTTCAAGTTTCGTCTTCCGCCACATCCGCTCAGCTTTTCTGCATTGTCTTTTCATACTCTGAACTGCTGTTGATTTTCTCCAAGCTGATTTCTGTCTGCCAGTCTTCCTGCTGACTTTCAAAGGAGCAATGTCATCAATAACATTCTTAACTTTTGAGTTAAAGGAATCAAGGAGAAGATCAACAGAGTCTGCAGAAATGCTTGGTGTTAAAGATATAGCCTCCATAAATAGCACACTAGTGTTTTCGTTAATGCATCTCTTTCTGACTGAGACCGATCTAGATTCAGTGGTAACAGAGATCAATATATCAAAGAAAATACAGAAGTGATCAGATAGTGCTACATCCTTAATAACAATGGATGAAATGTTTAGACCTCTACTGATGAGTATACACTTATCTGAATTGATACAAAACTATACTACTGATTAATTACAGGTCTGTATTTAAAATCTACTTATTCTGAAGTTATATTACGTGTAAAATATTCAGTGACACAAAGAAGACGCCCTCTATAGGGCAGGTAATCCATTATGATCAGATCCTTAACACAACATTGCTGTCCTTTGTCTTGCATTATTATTATTATTATTATTATTATTATTGTTGTGTAATCAAATGTATGTTCCAATAATAAAATAGCAGAAACAGTGAACAGGTTTTGTAAAGTAAGAGAGCACAGAGAGCAGTGCATTCTTATGGAGGGAGCAAACCTGTACTTACGCAAAATCTGTAATTTAACATAGCTCAACCTATTTTAGTTCCTTTTCTTGTATATTCTGAGTAAACATGTCTAAAACCTCTTCTGACCGAAGCCTACATATTCCTGCATTTATTTCTGCATTCTTGTCACTATGCAACTAGCTGAAACACAGAGCAGAAAGGCTATTATTCATATATGCATACTGCTACTGAAATATGCTTCTCGTTTAGAAGAATCTGCATTGTCAACACTGTTTGTTCTATCAGTTTGATGACTTTCTAGCTTCACTGAATGCTGGTGCAATGCTGTTGATGAAGGGAGAAGGTATGTTAGTGATGCACTTGTGTGGCTTCCCTCCTATATGTTGTCGAGTTGAGGTTGAATGGCCTGCTTTCAGGGCTTCTGACAGTCTTTTGAAATGGGAATATCTACCCGGATGTCGTCCTTAGATGCCAGCCAGGGATGCACGCAAGCATCTGAGTTCATACGTTTGCGGTAATCCCTGGGGTAAGTGAGTTTACGGTCAAGCGGTTTGTTTATTGCTTGCTAAAAATTGCACCGGCCATGCTCAGTAGTAAAGAGCTTGATTAGCTGGTTCAGGTGTGTTTAATTAGGGTTGGAGCTAAACTCTGCAGGACACCGGCCCTCCAGGACCGAGTTTGGACAGCTCTGATATAAAACATGAATAAAAATTAACATAGGTAACGTATTAAACAATGGTTACAGGAAAGGTCCACCAAGAAATTAAAATTCATGTCATTATTTACTCCTCCTCATGTCTCGCCAAACCCGCAGAACACAAACATTGATCAAAACTTTGGTTACCATTAATTTCAATTGTATGGATAGATAGATAGATAGATAGATAGATAGATAGATAGATAGATAGATAGATAAATAAAGCCATTTCTCAAAAGATCTCCTTTTCAACATAAAATAGAAAGTCATACAGGTTTGGAACAGCATGAGTAAATGAAGAGAACATTTTATGTTTTGGGGTGATCTATCCCTTTAACTGAGTACACCAATACATTTTTATGAAAACAATATTAAGAATAGTACATTTTGGCCTTGGTCTTGAGAAATTTTGTTCATAAAATCATAAAATTATATATGTGTGTGTGTGTGTATGTATATATATATATAGTGCTGTCAAACGATTAATCGCGATAAATCGTATACAAAATAAAAGTGTGTGTGCTGGGTATATTTATTATGTATATATAAATACACACATGCATGTATATACTTCAGAAAAATATCTTATTTTTATATATTAAATATATTTATTTATAATATAAATTATATGAATATAAATATAGACATGCAAATACATTTAAATATTTTCAAAATATATACAGTATATGTGTGTATTTATATATAAATAATAAATATACACCGAACACACACATATATTATGCAAACAAAAACTTTTATTTTGTATGCGATCAACTTTGAGATCTTGACTTCTGCTGGTTTCTTTTTTATTTAATCTTCATTCCAGTACAATTTTGCCACAGAAGCACATATTTGGCAGATTTAGCATTGACATTCCTCACATGCTCAATGTCTTTGAATGTCTTGTGTTTTGCTTGTTGGGTCATCATGTTTGTTGCTATTAAAGCCACAGTCAAAAAAAACGTTCTCATGCCCTGACAAATGTCCTCAACAGCTTGTGTCTCTATCATACTAGGAATAAAGGTAGAAGTAAACATACTATCGTCTGGCTTCAAAATGGAGTGTTTTTTGTGATTCTTGACTATTGATTAGGGATGTACAATATTGACAAAAGATGATATCTTGACATTTTGTGGAATTTTTGATAACAGTAATTCATATTTTGCTGATAAATAAATACGACATTAAACTGCCAGTAGGTAAGTTCCTGTCTTAATGAGTGATTCATTGAATCATTCATAGAAATGATTCCTTCACAATGGCTGATTCATTTAGAAACGAAGCAGCAGGTGACTGTGGGCGTGTCCAAATACACACACTTGCATCTTTGCACTTGACCACTTGTCTTTTTACATGATGCATTTCATGTATTTGGTCCAAGTGTTCAAGTGAGCATGACGACCACAGGGATGTGTACAACTTTTCATTACCTGATGAGACACACTTAAAACAAACATTTAAATGTCTGTTCAGTAGCCCCTATAACAGATAACACAATATAACAATCGTGGTACATCCAATTAAGTGACAAAAAGCAGTTGCAAGTCTTTGCACCAATAAAATGTGCAACACTTTGTTTTACTACCAAATTACATGTAATATCTAATTATTATTAATATTTAACTTACACTGGAAAGGTTTCCACAACCTCTCGTGGGATCACAGCAAAAAGTCTCACGATTTATTTCCAGAACATGATGCATGATGGGATAGCCAGTGCTCCGGAGCAGTATGTAGTGTGCATTAAGGGCACTGCGCTTTGTGTTTTAAGACCTGGCACAGTCTAGTGCACTTACTTCCTGTGGCGTGCACATTCTCTCAAGTGGCCAAGACTGCATGTGTGAGTATTTGGACATGCTCTGTATTTATGAATGGATCATTGAATCATTGACTCAAATGATTCGTTCAAAAACAGATTCATTCAGGAAAGAAACACCGCAGTGCTCCTCTGAGATGCACAAATGTTCTGCTCCGGCTTTGTTTGGAACTATTTTCGTTGGCGCAACAGAAAGAAACAGACAGTATTGAGTTTAAAATGTAGCTCACACAATATTAACTTTTGTTGAAATGTTGTATAATATCAATATATATCATATATATGATCACACTCACGTGCCAAAATTCAGGAATGCCATCACCTTGGTCAAGCGTGCTTTACCTCAGAAAAACCCTTGTAAAGTAGACAAACATTTTGTGCAATGTGTGTTTTGAAAGACTGGCTGTTTGACATATTCTAACATGCAATTAAATCTAATCCCAACATGCCATGTTGTACTCTTTACACTATGGTACTTTTTGCACAAAATTATTATAAAGTGTTTTCTGTAAGTACATGTTTGCGTGTAATGTCGGGTATTTTCTCGTAATCCTGTACACGGCCGCATGCCATGTTTATTTCCATGTTGTGTTCACCAGCTTTTTTTGCTTACGCTGTTATTTTCTTCACTGCAGCCTGTGGTCTGTTGGGCAGTGTTTTATGCTAAATGAGAACTTGTAGACATCACTGAAGCAAAGCGAGAAAATAAGACCACATGTCATTTGGTACCAAGCAAAACAGCCCTCTTACCAATGAGACTTTTATATGATTGAATAAAAGGGAATTGTCGTAGTCTGTAAAGTTATAGAGGGCCTGTTGCTTGGGCAATGAAACTCTAACAAAATAGCCTGACACATGTTGTTTTATTTATATACATTTATGCATATTATTTAGGGTGTGTCTGGTTGATGTATAAATCTTGCAGGAGGAATATATCTTTTATAGAGGAATGTAAAAGTTTGGGTAGGGTTTTGGTTTACATTTTAAAAATGTTAATAAAATATGAGTGGTGCAAAAGTGACCTGCAAGATGTTGCATTGCTAGATGGTTGCTGCACTCAAATATTATACTCGATTTTTCTTACTTTTTCTACATCATACAGAAGTCATTAGTTACGGAACGTAGCTAGGTTGGCTTTAGGAACATGGGACAACCATCTCCTAATATAATGATGCAATGCAATAGGCCTTTCCATTATTCTGCATTAAAAGCTTAATTTCAGAAGTAATTACTTGATTGTTTCTGCGAAACCATCTCAACATCCCTGTGGACAACTGTGCACTGATCTGATTAGCTTAAGTGAGTGTGTAACATCAGAGGTATAATCAAATGAAACAGTCATCTTTAAGTAATTATGTAAGCAAACTGATTCTTAATTGTTTAGGATAATTATAGATTGCAGTGTTGCTCTGCATCCAAAATTAACACATTTCAATGTTCTTCATTTAACAGGGATCTGAAGATTGACGTTTTAGGGAAAGGACTGGAATTTCGGTTGGGAATGTCGTGGATTCTGAAGTCTTTCCCAGCACTGCTGTTCCTGGTGTACTCACACGCCGCAGAGGACGATGATATTCGAGCGGGTATTGCCAGTTTCTTATCCCTTTTTTATTTGACGTGTGAAAATCAACTATGAAATCTTAATGGACGATTTATATTTTTAAACGGAATATTGAATTAATAATTTTTTTATCCATGCACATTATGATCTCTAATCAAAAACATGATCTCCCCCCTCACACCTACATCTCTTCTGTGATATTGCGTGCATCGGAGCGAGGGCTGGGCAATATTCCCTCCACTCCAATTTTTCTTGTTCAAGAAGCAGTTTCACTCAAATATACATCACAATAGAGGAGAGTCGATTGCAATTTTGGTTTCATAATGACTTTAGGGTTTTCAAAAGTGAGTGAGGTGCCAAAATAGGCAGTATTTTAAGTCAATATAGATGTGTTCCAAAACCATAAAGGATGCTCCAAAAGGTAGATCCAGTTTTGCTCATAAGTTTATATACTGTACCTCTTGCACAAGGCATCATGAAAATGGCATGCAATTTCTTTTTTAAATTTAGTACTGTCCTGAGTAAGCTATTTCACAAAACAGATGTTTATATATACTCTACAAGACAAAATAACTTAATTCATAAAAATGACTCTATTCAAAAGTTGAATCTTAATACTGTGTCGTTACTTGGATGATCCACATTTGCTTTTATGTTTTGTGATAGACATTGATTAGTCCTTTGATTGTCTTAAGCAGTTCAACTACCTGCTGTTCTTCAGAAAAAATCCTCCAGGTCCTGTGAATTCTTTGGTTTTCCAGCATCTTCTGCATATTTGAACCTTTTCGAACATTGATTGTATGATTTTGAGATCCATATTTTCACATTGACAACAACTTGAGTGACTTACACACAGCTATTACAAAAGTTGAAAACATTTACTGAGGCTCGAGAAGGCAGGGGGGTGTAAACGTTTGAACTGGATATTTGTCATTCTGTGGTATTTAGCTCTATCCCTGTTCTTGTCCTCATTTTGCAGGCTGCAGCACTGCTGTCAATGACCTGGTCTACATCATGGACGGCTCCTGGAGTGTGGGAAGTGACGACTTTGAAACAGCCAAGCGCTGGCTAGTCAATGTCACCAGTGGCCTTGACGTGAGTTCGCACTACTCGCAGGTGGGTGTAGTGCAATACAGCGACACCCCAAGGTTGGAGATCCCTCTCGGTCTCCACAAGACCACTCAAGATCTCATTAAGGCCATTGAGGACATCAGCTATTTAGGCGGCAACACGCAGACGGGCCGTGCCATCAAGTTTACCGTGGACCACGTCTTTGCATCTTCGCAACGAAGTGAAGTGAAGAACCGCATTGCTGTGGTGGTGACTGATGGAAAGTCGCAGGACGATGTTATGGATGCTAGCGTGGAGTCACGAGCACAAGGGATTAAAGTGTTTGCGGTGGGCGTCGGGACGGAGATCACCACATCAGAGCTGGTGACCATCGCCAACAAGCCGGAGGGTGAATACGTTCTGTATGCGGAGGACTACACCAATATCGACCGTATCCGTGATGCTATGGAACAGAAGCTGTGTGAGGGTGAGATTCGCATGCATGTGAGACTTCCCATAAACATTTACCACATTAAAACTAGGTTTTGGCATTACCAGTCCACTCCTGGGCATGCAGTTCTATCAGGATCTTAAAAGAACAGCGAACCGCTAAAACACCACAGTCCATTCATGCCCAGTGACAGGGAAAGCCACAAAGCTTGTGGGCCAAACCAGCGGCATGATGCCATGGCAGGGAGGAACTGTGGGGGAATGGTAACAGGAACCAGATGTGGCTTTACCCAGTGCCAATGCAGCTGGCAGCTCTGGTTTGGACAGACAGTTGTCAGTAGTGGCAGGCGTGTAGTTTCTCCAACTGAAAGTAATTACAAACATACACCTTGTCATTTGGCACAAAATGAGTCGGGGCAAGGTGTCAAAGGTACAAAAGTGGTACTCATGTAGGTAGGTTCCCCCCAAACTGAAAACACTGTTATGACTTACCATCATTATATGATACACTTTTGTCTGTGGAACACAAAAGCAGTGTTGGGGGTAACGCATTACAAGTAATGCAAGATATGTAATCAGATTACCTTTTTCAAGTAACTAGTAAAGTATTGCATTACTTTTTTAATTTACAATAAAATATCCGAGTTACTTTTTCAAATAAATAATGCAAATTAATTAGTTTTCCCATGTATTCACTAACAGCTCTCCTGTCCCTGTATTTAGAGATATCGGGAGTTATTTCCATCAGCCTGAGGATTGTTCATTTCACTTTTGGTGTGAAAGAGCCTTTGCAGTTGCCAAAATAGAACATTTTGTTCTTGTATTATTAAAAAAACAAATAAGCAAGGTCATCACAGGTGACAAAAAGTAATGCAATAGTAATGTAACGCATTACTTTACATAAAAAGGTAACTAAGTAACGCAATTAGTTACTTTATGAAGAAATGCAATTCTGTAATCCATTACTTTCCATAAAAAGTAACTAAGTAATGCAATAAGTTACTTTTTTATGGATAAATGCAATACTGTAATGCATTACTTTCCATTACGAGTAACTAAGTAACGCAATTAGTTACTTTTCTTATGGAGAAAATATAAAAAAGTAACTAAGTGCCGATAGCCTTGTAAGCAGCGCGCCATACAGCGTGGTTGCGTTACGGGTGTCCCGAATTCAAATCCCGACTCAAGGACCTTTCCCAATCCTGCCCCCTATCTCTCTCCCACTTCGCTTCCTGTCAGTTCTGATCTGTTCTGTCATAATAAAGGCAAAAATGCCAAAAAAAGGTAACTAAGTAATGCAATTAGCTACTTTTCTTATGGAGAAATGCAATACTGCAATGCATTACTTTCCATAAAATGTAACTAAGTAACGCAATTAGTTACTTTTTTAAAGAAGAAACACAATACTGTAATGCATTACTTTATACAAGTAACTAATGCAGTAAGTTACTTTATGTAGAAATGCAATACTGTAATGCATTATTTACTTTCCATAAAAAGTAACTAAGTAATGCAATTAGTTACTATTTTATGGAGAAACTCAATACTGTAATGCATTACTTTTAAAAGTGAATTTCTTAACACTGTGCAAATGTGCTCATTCATTCAAAATTACCTGCCTGCAAGTTTCTAGTAATCCTGAAGACCTTGGTCCTTATGATGCAATTTGTGTGTGTAATATGTTTTGATGACCATGTTCAATGTGTTCTCATGCAGAATCTGTTTGCCCCACACGTATTCCTGTGGCTTCTCGTGATGAGAAAGGCTTTGAGCTGATATTGGGCATGAAGATCCATCAGAAAGCGAAGAAGATACAGGGCTCATTAGCGTCAGAGGGAGCGTATCTGCTAGACAAGAGCACCGACATTACTGAAAACACAAGGTTGGTTTTACACCTAATTTTGATAATCATGAAGATTTAGCATGTGTTTACTAAGCAATTACTGGGAATTCTGTGGTTTTAAATAACTTTTTAGAGCCTCCAAAAATGTATTATTTTATAAAGTTGATGGTTGTGAATATGCAATATGCGGCAGAATTATGTACTGCAATATGTCTGACTAATACATGTTTTAAATTTGTTTTAAGGGAGATTTTTCCCGAAGGTCTTCCTCCCTCCTATGTGTTTGTGTCGACTCTGAGGCTGAAAGGGCCTTCAAGTCGGGAAAAGCTGGACCTGTGGAGGGTCCTGTCTAAAGATGGACAGATTCAGGCGGCTGTCACACTCAACGGACAGGACAAATCTGTCATCTTCACTACCACAAACACGGTTAATGAGGAACAGATAGTTACTTTTGATGCACAAGGCACTGAGGTGAGTGAAATCTACCAGCAACTTATAGAACATTCTCCTTTTATGCAAATGTGAATCACTGCATTTTGTCATTAACCATCCTTACACTAATGCAACAGCTTTAGCTACTTAAACAGAAGTTGCCTTTCTGAACCATACACCCGTTTCGACAGCAGAATGTAGAAATAAGCTGCTTTATGACACGTTTCTTTTTAAAACTGTGACTTGGCTGTATTGTGCAATTTCCTGTTCAAAATCCCATGACGCGTTTTCCACCAAAGCTCCTCACTTATACATATAAATACTACAAATTCTCAGAAATGTTTTCGTGTTCTCTGTTCCAGCAATTATCATCTTGTACCTGTTCCATGTCTTCCTCTGCTCTTAATGCCAAAAGCAAGTGGTTTTGTGTGATGTTTCGTGCACAATCGAGTCTTGCCAAGAGCCATTTTCCTCCATCACAGCGCCTCATTCATGCAGAACAGCTTATTCTGGAAATTTGTCAGACTCTTGTGACATTTATGTCAAATGAAATAATTGAGTATTTGCGCACACCTTAGTCTATATTTATCTTTTCAATGTGTCTTCAACCAGCACAAAGCCATTTCTCAAAGTCTGAAACGTCCCGCAGGCTCTTTTTGATGGAAGCTGGCACCAGCTGAAGGTTCTGGTTAGACCCAGACGTGTCTCCTGTTTTCTGGATGACCAGCAGATCCAGGATGAGGCTCTGGATGCTGTGGTACCCATCTACATCAACGGGAAGACTCAGATCTCCAAACGCTCTGGCTCTGACGCTACACTTCCTGTTAGTAACTTCCTGTAGTACTGAACACTGGATATTACTGGCAGCCAAAGTAAAGTACAGTACGGATCAGTGCTGGGGGTAACACATTACAAGTAACGCAAGTTATGTAATCAGACTACTTTTTTCAAGTAACTAGTAAAGTTCTATTCTCTTTGTATTTTATCTATTTGTTTTCTTTTTATTTATTATACAATTAAATTAACAAAAAGCAAAAAAAAGGTCTCTAACTCTAGCTTGCTCTATTCTTTTTCTATTCTATCTGTTTTTTATTTATTTATTATATAATTAAAAAAAAACACTTTTGGTGTGAAAGGGCTTTTACATTTGTAAAAGAATAACTTTTTTTTTTACTTTAAAAACAAACAAGCATGCCCTAGTAACTCAAAAGTAACATAACACGTTACTTTCCATAAAAAGTAACTAAGTAACATAATTACTAATAATTTTCATAATTGTGGGGAAGTCGTGGCCTGTCGTATCTGGCCACGTCATATCTGTCGGGGTCAATAACAGTCATATCTGTGTTTTTAACTACAATGCAGATGGCTTGTAGTCGTTTGCCACTTTTGCTTAAATAAACTAACATCACACAATAGTGATTGATATGGACATTACAGCTCAGTCATCTGTTTGTTATAATTGCTGTTTAGAGAAACCTAAATGTTTTTTTCCTCGTTTCTCACTGACCACCGCAGACAGAAATCCAGAAACTGAGGCTTTATTGTGACCCACAGCAAAGTGAGCGAGAGACAGCATGTGAAATCTACTCTGTGGTAAGAAAACAAAACACAACTGTGTTGTATTATAGCTGTGATCTGATTGACTGTGATGTGGGACTTGGTCTTTTTAATGTTATAAGTACTTCTGACCAACAATTCCTTATTAAATACTGAAAAATCTGTTAAATATCTTGAATAGGCTATGCACTTTTGTAATGGTAATCATCAGCAGGTAATACACATCAGATAAACCATGAGCACTGATATGTTTCTGTAGACTTCATTTAAAAATTAAGAAATGTAAAAAGAACAGAGAGAGAGAAACCCTCAACAGATTTCCTACTTTCATAAAGCGTGTTGTAATCAAGTCTAAATAATCCCTACACCATCCCTATTTCACAGTTCAGACTTTTTTTCTTACAATTCAGAGAAAAAAGAAGTGTAATATAAAGTCAGAATTGCAAAGATGTAAACACGCAATTCTGAGAAGAAAAGTCTGAAGCAAAAAGGCAATTTTATATATAAAGTCTTCCATATATTTAGTTTTCTTACCTTGGCATTAAATTACACAAATCTAGTTAACGCTGCTGCGCGAGTGTTTCTAATACCATGGCTGAGGGAGTGACTGCAAATTTGATATCTTTTTTTTGCTGGATTTTTTCTGTTTGCTATTGCAGGAAATGTGAATATGAAAATTATATTTGTTGTAGTTTTTGTTCACAGTTATAGAAGTTTACCCAACTATGACGACTTTCACCCCGAAAATCTGAAGGGTTCATCATAATCAGTAACTTATTTAGTAATGTTAGATTTACTGCCATTGCTTATTTAATTACATCACACACACAAAAATATGTGCTTTGTAAATAAAGGGACCCACAGGTTCAAGAGGAGAGCCAGGAGATCCAGGTATATCTGGAGAAAAGGTGAGATGTTCTTACAGTTTGAATCCATTGCTAGGGCCCTGTGATTTCTGTGATGCAGAAAACATGGACAATAGTGCATCATCCAGACATAAAAATGGAATTTAGTGTATAATGCGGAATGTCATGGAATTTCTCAAATTTTGAATTAATAAATCAAAGTAGATCAGTGCAGTTAAATCAAATGGTGTTATGAACTAGTGTCTGTGGATATTATGCGCTTCCTCCCTTGCCGTTCCCAGGTCTTTGGGACTGCTGAGCAGGAGTAGTCCCAGCCGTCCGGCTCCTCATATCGCCAGACCCAGAAACAGAGCATCGTGACCCACACTCCCCCGCAGAAAGACCAGTGGGCGGAGCTGCGCTCTCAGTCGGGGTCCTCGAACCGTTATTATGTCTAAGAAAAAAGCTCGTCCCCTCAGATGAGGGCGCTAGAGCAGTCAGGTCGGTCGTTCCCTGCCAGTCATTCGCTTCAGGGCACCGAAGTGGCTCCTCTAGTGACACCAGAGGCCAGACTGGTTCCCTTAGTAGACTTTCTGGCAGCGTGGAAACTTCTGCCAAATGTCTCACAATGGGTCCTGCACACTGTAGAGAGTTCAGGGTTACAGAATTCAGTTCGGTTCTCGTCCACCTCGCTTCAACGGGGTTATTCCTATGTTAGTGGGCCCCGAGCAGGCTCTGGTATTGGAACAAGAAGTAAAAACTCTCTTGAGGAAGGAGGCATTAGAACGTGATCCTCCTCTCTCTCTCTCTCTCTCTCTCTCTCTCTCTCTCTCTCGAGAATCATGGTTCTACAGCCGTTACTTCATCATTCTGAAGAAGGATGGAGGGCTGTGTCCGATCATAAATAAGCGTCTATTGAACCGTGCTATCAAACGATTATTAGTAGAATGAACGTCTCAATGCAATAATGCTACTAACACTTTTTTTAAAAAGAAATGATCACAATTTTTCTTCCATGTTTTAATTTTAACAGTAAACGTCTGTTGTGCAGCTTTGTTTTAAAAAAAAGAAGAAAGGGTTTGTTTAATTTTTATTTGATTAAGAGAAATTAATGTTTCATGCCTTCATTTGATAACCAGAAAAAATTTAATTCACAACGCATAATTTCTAAAAAATAAAGTATAATAATAAAAATAATAATAAAGTAATAAAATGTAATTAAAGCATTAAGATGGAATCCAGAAAAATGTAAATGGAACACACAGAATTTGGTAAAATAAAAAATAAAAACTAGAGAAAAAAATAACAAATTTCTCAGTGCCCTAAAAATTGTAATTAGTTACATATATATTTTTTTAAATTATTGTTACATTGAATAAGTTTCATGAGTTCAATTAATTATACATGCTTTTTCATTACTAAAATTAATTTAACCATTAAAATAGAGTTCAGAAATATAAAAAAAATCCAGAAAAATTAAAACGGAAAACAAATAATGGATTTCATAGGGTCCTACATTGCTAAGCATGCCGCTTTATCTCTTGTGTAACGTTGTGTTTTTTGCTTCCTCTCTCTTAGGGCGATGTGGGTCCACCGGGGCTGAGAGGCGATCCAGGACTTCAGGGTTTAAAAGTGAGTCTTGCATTGGAATAAATTAATCAAAAAAACATCCGCACTTCACACCCTTCCTAGCAAAATAATTTTTGGAAAGCAAGCAGATGCTTTCAGATGCTCATTCTCAAATTTATATGAAACAACCATTTGGCAGGAATAGAGCCTCTTCCCACTTTGGTGGAGCGTGGTGTTCTCAATCTAGCATCCTAATTACCAGTTTGTAGATGTAATTCAGTGAGCAGACTCTTTCCTTTCCTTTATTGCGAGTCACATTCGGTCTATTTTATTTCCAGGGTGAACGAGGAGAACAAGGGTTGCCAGGGAAACCGGGGCCGCCAGGACCCACGGTAAGAGCTGAAATAATTGGAGCCTCTTTCCAAACCCTCTGCCAGGCCTATGCAAACCAGTGCTTCCCTGTGTAAACGGCTCAATGCTTACTTTATAAGCGTTTGACAGAGGAAGAGCCTGACAATCGCCATCAAACGCACTGGCCACAAATGCATTTGTTTATACAAACTACACACAGCAAGTGAAGAAGAGCCAAATGCATTACTGGAGACAAACACAAACACAAAGTCGTTAGGAAAATCTACTTTTGTGTAAAACATTTTGTGCATTTACATGCACTGGTTATCCTTAATAAATCAACAACCATTTTCCTTTATTGCCGTAAAGTTATAAACAGCTTAAGCATAAACCGACTGACACAGCTACATTGTTGTGGTTTTCTTACATTGCCAGGTCATTGGTTTGCATGTAAACCGGTTTATTTCAATAAGCTGTTTTTTTATAGTTATCAGCACACATGGAAACTAATTGTCTTTTTGTTTCAGGGAGCATCAAAACCAAACGTTGGTACAGTTGGATTGCCAGGAAAAAAGGTAACAATATTTATTAATAACAGCATATGTATATAATATTTCACTCCAAAATCAGAGGAAACAAATAATAAATTATGCCCAACTTTAATTCTCATTGTTAAATCAAATGGTTATCGACATAAATTAAACTGTAAAGTGCATACATTATTGGTAATATTTGTTGTACAATGATTATTGCTTATTCAAATAAGAAATTATTGTATTACATGTTCTCACTGGACTAGTAATTTTTCTGTAGTTCAAATTTACAGTAAAAAATACTGTAATGCGTTATTTGATTTTACATTACTTTTTTTTTTTTTGATACAGTGATATTACAATGGGTAATACAATGGTAATAACCTTAAGAATAAATCAGGAAAATTATCAATTTCAAGATTCATTACAGCCATGCCATTTTGGGAGAAAGTAAAGGGACATAAAGACAATTCATAGTGACAATTAAAGGGATAGTCCATCTAAAAATGAAAATTTTGCTAAAAAATAAGTCAAAGGGAACCAAAACCTTTTGGTTACCAGCATTCTTTAAAATATCTTCTGTTAAGTTCCACAGAATAAAGAAAGGGTGAGTGAATGATGACAGAATTTTCATTTTTGGCTGGACTATCCCTTTAAATGTCATTCTAATATAGATTGTAAATTACTATATACTACTGTGACCATACTATACAGTGAAAAGCCCTTATTCATAAATTGTAAGCTGTCAAAACAAGCATGATATTGAACTTCACCTGTATTTTTAAACAGGGAGAGCAAGGGGGGGAAGGAGAACAAGGACCTCCTGGAGAGCCTGGTCCAGTGGTAATGTAGTTTGATGTTATATGACATGCCAGAAATGATATTTGACCAGATGGTATCCTCTAAAAATGTGTCATAATGGTCCTGAGAAACTCTTGTGTTTCTTCAGGGGAAACCAGGACTCACTGGAAGCGATGGAGCAGCCGGTCCTGCTGGAGCAAAGGTCAGTCTGAGTGTGTTAATGACATGCAGTAAAGCAACACATACGTGTGGAGTGTCACTGACTCTTGTGACACAGCCGGTGATCGTTACTGTCAAAGGCTTTCTAATTTGATTTAATGCATATCATGTGATTAATGCTCAGATATTTATAGGTCGACATCTGTCAGGCGTGGAAGTTAGGAGAGGTTAGTCATTAATTACATGTATAGTATAAGTGTGGAACTACTGTCATGTTCAGTTATTCCGCGTGGCACTTCTGCGTTATAAAAAGATAGATTTTCAGCATTAATACACAGAAAAAAGGGAAAGAAAAGAGAAAAAGTTGGCAATAGTGTGTCAGAATAGCTAAGAGTGTGACATGCTAAACTCATTTGTATTTTTAGATCTGCATTTTTATTCGTGTTTTGTGTTTGTGGCATTTATCCAATTATTTTTTAACACAGCCCAGCATTAAAATAATAATAATAATAATAATAATTCTGCTGCTTTGCAAAAAATGCCTAATATGACTTAATTTGATGATGCAGTTTGAGTTGAGCTTGATGAGTTAAATGAGTTAAAATATTAATAAACACCTTCCATCATGTCCTGTTTTTTCACAAAACTAGAATGAAGATTTTTCAAATTATATTTAAATATCAGCTTTAATGCACTTGTCAAAATAACAGTCAAATGTCAGAAAGTGTAATTTTTTAATGACAAAAATAACTATTTAAAACGATCATTTAACTTACAATCTGCAAAGAAGAGGAACACTATTTTAAACAACAGTAAAGGCTGAAAACATCTGGATCGTGTTTGCATTTTCTGTCACTGGCCATACAGTAAATCTGATCTTGAAATCAGGACTAGAAATAAAATAGTGTAATGTGAAAATGGGTCAAGAATTGTTCAAATAGTTAATCTGGCTCAGATTCCGACAGGAATCATGTGTTTGTGCTGTTTTCTGCTGATTAAGGGAGCGTACAAGACTTCTTCGACACACAAATGGGAGTCGAAAGCAGAAATGCTATGAAATGCATCATAATTTGGTACTTTTTTTTTTTTTTTTAAATCAGCACATCATATTTAAAGGGGTCCTATTATGCTCTTTTACAAAGTCTTGATTTTGTTTTGGGGGTGTACTAGAACAGACTCTCATACTAGGTTGTTCGAAAAACACATAATTTTTCACATATTTTACATTATTACAATACCTCTCTCCCCAGTCTGGCATGAACGGCTTGAATAGTTCCTGTAT